>NW_027041560.1:0-28966 GCF_037179485.1 Ochlerotatus camptorhynchus
CACATACAGACATCAGCAAATTTCACCTTGCTGGGTCGATTTTTCATATTCAATTTGATTCTACGGTGTCGTAATTAAACTGTCGAGCCAGATCGCGCCGAGTTCTATCGATTGAGAATGTTTTATACAGGTGAGATAGCTTGTGTGGATGGCTATCGGGCGCAGACGGCAGGACGTGTGAAAATCGATTCTAATACCTATGTTACGCTAGTAACAAAGGTAATAAGGCGGAATCTCGAACACCAAACGTCAGATCGGTATGAAATTTTTTCTGCAGGTAGATATGGATGAGGTCTTTCCATTGCTGCAAATTTCACGTTGATGGGATGTACCGTTGATTTGTAAAAAATCGTTAACTAAAATCTTTCTATCCTGTAAATCTCCGGAACCGGAAGTCAGATCGGTATGAAATTTTTTCCCCAAGTAGATATGGATGAGGTCTTTCTACTGTTAAAGAAATCATGTTGATAAAGTGTACCGTTGATTTTTAAAAAATCGCTCACTAAAATCATTCTGGCCTATATATCTCCGAAACCGGAAGTCAGATCGAGAAAAAATTCAATAGCGATCAATGGCGCTATGGGGCCTATCGAACGAGATATCAACCATATTGATCGCATGAGCCATCTCGAAAAAAGCTTGCCTAGATGAAACGCGTCCACAGACGCACATACAGACATCAGCAAATTTCACCTTGCTGGGTCGATTTTTCATATTCAATTTGATTCTACGGTGTCGTAATTAAACTGTCGAGCCAGATCGCGCCGAGTTCTATCGATTGAGAATGTTTTATACAGGTGAGATAGCTTGTGTGGATGGCTATCGGGCGCAGACGGCAGGACGTGTGAAAATCGATTCTAATACCTATGTTACGCTAGTAACAAAGGTAATAAGGCGGAATCTCGAACACCAAACGTCAGATCGGTATGAAATTTTTTCTGCAGGTAGATATGGATGAGGTCTTTCCATTGCTGCAAATTTCACGTTGATGGGATGTACCGTTGATTTGTAAAAAATCGTTAACTAAAATCTTTCTATCCTGTAAATCTCCGGAACCGGAAGTCAGATCGGTATGAATTTTTTTCCCCAAGTAGATATGGATGAGGTCTTTCTACTGTTAAAGAAATCATGTTGATAAAGTGTACCGTTGATTTTTAAAAAATCGCTCACTAAAATCATTCTGGCCTATATATCTCCGAAACCGGAAGTCAGATCGAGAAAAAATTCAATAGCGATCAATGGCGCTATGGGGCCTATCGAACGAGATATCAACCATATTGATCGCATGAGCCATCTCGAAAAAAGCTTGCCTAGATGAAACGCGTCCACAGACGCACATACAGACATCAGCAAATTTCACCTTGCTGGGTCGATTTTTCATATTCAATTTGATTCTACGGTGTCGTAATTAAACTGTCGAGCCAGATCGCGCCGAGTTCTATCGATTGAGAATGTTTTATACAGGTGAGATAGCTTGTGTGGATGGCTATCGGGCGCAGACGGCAGGACGTGTGAAAATCGATTCTAATACCTATGTTACGCTAGTAACAAAGGTAATAAGGCGGAATCTCGAACACCAAACGTCAGATCGGTATGAAATTTTTTCTGCAGGTAGATATGGATGAGGTCTTTCCACTGCTGCAAATTTCACGTTGATGGGATGTACCGTTGATTTGTAAAAAATCGTTAACTAAAATCTTTCTATCCTGTAAATCTCCGGAACCGGAAGTCAGATCGGTATGAATTTTTTTCCCCAAGTAGATATGGATGAGGTCTTTCTACTGTTAAAGAAATCATGTTGATAAAGTGTACCGTTGATTTTTAAAAAATCGCTCACTAAAATCATTCTGGCCTATATATCTCCGAAACCGGAAGTCAGATCGAGAAAAAATTCAATAGCGATCAATGGCGCTATGGGGCCTATCGAACGAGATATCAACCATATTGATCGCATGAGCCATCTCGAAAAAAGCTTGCCTAGATGAAACGCGTCCACAGACGCACATACAGACATCAGCAAATTTCACCTTGCTGGGTCGATTTTTCATATTCAATTTGATTCTACGGTGTCGTAATTAAACTGTCGAGCCAGATCGCGCCGAGTTCTATCGATTGAGAATGTTTTATACAGGTGAGATAGCTTGTGTGGATGGCTATCGGGCGCAGACGGCAGGACGTGTGAAAATCGATTCTAATACCTATGTTACGCTAGTAACAAAGGTAATAAGGCGGAATCTCGAACACCAAACGTCAGATCGGTATGAAATTTTTTCTGCAGGTAGATATGGATGAGGTCTTTCCATTGCTGCAAATTTCACGTTGATGGGATGTACCGTTGATTTGTAAAAAATCGTTAACTAAAATCTTTCTATCCTGTAAATCTCCGGAACCGGAAGTCAGATCGGTATGAAATTTTTTCCCCAAGTAGATATGGATGAGGTCTTTCTACTGTTAAAGAAATCATGTTGATAAAGTGTACCGTTGATTTTTAAAAAATCGCTCACTAAAATCATTCTGGCCTATATATCTCCGAAACCGGAAGTCAGATCGAGAAAAAATTCAATAGCGATCAATGGCGCTATGGGGCCTATCGAACGAGATATCAACCATATTGATCGCATGAGCCATCTCGAAAAAAGCTTGCCTAGATGAAACGCGTCCACAGACGCACATACAGACATCAGCAAATTTCACCTTGCTGGGTCGATTTTTCATATTCAATTTGATTCTACGGTGTCGTAATTAAACTGTCGAGCCAGATCGCGCCGAGTTCTATCGATTGAGAATGTTTTATACAGGTGAGATAGCTTGTGTGGATGGCTATCGGGCGCAGACGGCAGGACGTGTGAAAATCGATTCTAATACCTATGTTACGCTAGTAACAAAGGTAATAAGGCGGAATCTCGAACACCAAACGTCAGATCGGTATGAAATTTTTTCTGCAGGTAGATATGGATGAGGTCTTTCCACTGCTGCAAATTTCACGTTGATGGGATGTACCGTTGATTTGTAAAAAATCGTTAACTAAAATCTTTCTATCCTGTAAATCTCCGGAACCGGAAGTCAGATCGGTATGAATTTTTTTCCCCAAGTAGATATGGATGAGGTCTTTCTACTGTTAAAGAAATCATGTTGATAAAGTGTACCGTTGATTTTTAAAAAATCGCTCACTAAAATCATTCTGGCCTATATATCTCCGAAACCGGAAGTCAGATCGAGAAAAAATTCAATAGCGATCAATGGCGCTATGGGGCCTATCGAACGAGATATCAACCATATTGATCGCATGAGCCATCTCGAAAAAAGCTTGCCTAGATGAAACGCGTCCACAGACGCACATACAGACATCAGCAAATTTCACCTTGCTGGGTCGATTTTTCATATTCAATTTGATTCTACGGTGTCGTAATTAAACTGTCGAGCCAGATCGCGCCGAGTTCTATCGATTGAGAATGTTTTATACAGGTGAGATAGCTTGTGTGGATGGCTATCGGGCGCAGACGGCAGGACGTGTGAAAATCGATTCTAATACCTATGTTACGCTAGTAACAAAGGTAATAAGGCGGAATCTCGAACACCAAACGTCAGATCGGTATGAAATTTTTTCTGCAGGTAGATATGGATGAGGTCTTTCCACTGCTGCAAATTTCACGTTGATGGGATGTACCGTTGATTTGTAAAAAATCGTTAACTAAAATCTTTCTATCCTGTAAATCTCCGGAACCGGAAGTCAGATCGGTATGAATTTTTTTCCCCAAGTAGATATGGATGAGGTCTTTCTACTGTTAAAGAAATCATGTTGATAAAGTGTACCGTTGATTTTTAAAAATCGCTCACTAAAATCATTCTGGCCTATATATCTCCGAAACCGGAAGTCAGATCGAGAAAAAATTCAATAGCGATCAATGGCGCTATGGGGCCTATCGAACGAGATATCAACCATATTGATCGCATGAGCCATCTCGAAAAAAGCTTGCCTAGATGAAACGCGTCCACAGACGCACATACAGACATCAGCAAATTTCACCTTGCTGGGTCGATTTTTCATATTCAATTTGATTCTACGGTGTCGTAATTAAACTGTCGAGCCAGATCGCGCCGAGTTCTATCGATTGAGAATGTTTTATACAGGTGAGATAGCTTGTGTGGATGGCTATCGGGCGCAGACGGCAGGACGTGTGAAAATCGATTCTAATACCTATGTTACGCTAGTAACAAAGGTAATAAGGCGGAATCTCGAACACCAAACGTCAGATCGGTATGAAATTTTTTCTGCAGGTAGATATGGATGAGGTCTTTCCACTGCTGCAAATTTCACGTTGATGGGATGTACCGTTGATTTGTAAAAAATCGTTAACTAAAATCTTTCTATCCTGTAAATCTCCGGAACCGGAAGTCAGATCGGTATGAATTTTTTTCCCCAAGTAGATATGGATGAGGTCTTTCTACTGTTAAAGAAATCATGTTGATAAAGTGTACCGTTGATTTTTAAAAAATCGCTCACTAAAATCATTCTGGCCTATATATCTCCGAAACCGGAAGTCAGATCGAGAAAAAATTCAATAGCGATCAATGGCGCTATGGGGCCTATCGAACGAGATATCAACCATATTGATCGCATGAGCCATCTCGAAAAAAGCTTGCCTAGATGAAACGCGTCCACAGACGCACATACAGACATCAGCAAATTTCACCTTGCTGGGTCGATTTTTCATATTCAATTTGATTCTACGGTGTCGTAATTAAACTGTCGAGCCAGATCGCGCCGAGTTCTATCGATTGAGAATGTTTTATACAGGTGAGATAGCTTGTGTGGATGGCTATCGGGCGCAGACGGCAGGACGTGTGAAAATCGATTCTAATACCTATGTTACGCTAGTAACAAAGGTAATAAGGCGGAATCTCGAACACCAAACGTCAGATCGGTATGAAATTTTTTCTGCAGGTAGATATGGATGAGGTCTTTCCACTGCTGCAAATTTCACGTTGATGGGATGTACCGTTGATTTGTAAAAAATCGTTAACTAAAATCTTTCTATCCTGTAAATCTCCGGAACCGGAAGTCAGATCGGTATGAATTTTTTTCCCCAAGTAGATATGGATGAGGTCTTTCTACTGTTAAAGAAATCATGTTGATAAAGTGTACCGTTGATTTTTAAAAAATCGCTCACTAAAATCATTCTGGCCTATATATCTCCGAAACCGGAAGTCAGATCGAGAAAAAATTCAATAGCGATCAATGGCGCTATGGGGCCTATCGAACGAGATATCAACCATATTGATCGCATGAGCCATCTCGAAAAAAGCTTGCCTAGATGAAACGCGTCCACAGACGCACATACAGACATCAGCAAATTTCACCTTGCTGGGTCGATTTTTCATATTCAATTTGATTCTACGGTGTCGTAATTAAACTGTCGAGCCAGATCGCGCCGAGTTCTATCGATTGAGAATGTTTTATACAGGTGAGATAGCTTGTGTGGATGGCTATCGGGCGCAGACGGCAGGACGTGTGAAAATCGATTCTAATACCTATGTTACGCTAGTAACAAAGGTAATAAGGCGGAATCTCGAACACCAAACGTCAGATCGGTATGAAATTTTTTCTGCAGGTAGATATGGATGAGGTCTTTCCACTGCTGCAAATTTCACGTTGATGGGATGTACCGTTGATTTGTAAAAAATCGTTAACTAAAATCTTTCTATCCTGTAAATCTCCGGAACCGGAAGTCAGATCGGTATGAATTTTTTTCCCCAAGTAGATATGGATGAGGTCTTTCTACTGTTAAAGAAATCATGTTGATAAAGTGTACCGTTGATTTTTAAAAAATCGCTCACTAAAATCATTCTGGCCTATATATCTCCGAAACCGGAAGTCAGATCGAGAAAAAATTCAATAGCGATCAATGGCGCTATGGGGCCTATCGAACGAGATATCAACCATATTGATCGCATGAGCCATCTCGAAAAAAGCTTGCCTAGATGAAACGCGTCCACAGACGCACATACAGACATCAGCAAATTTCACCTTGCTGGGTCGATTTTTCATATTCAATTTGATTCTACGGTGTCGTAATTAAACTGTCGAGCCAGATCGCGCCGAGTTCTATCGATTGAGAATGTTTTATACAGGTGAGATAGCTTGTGTGGATGGCTATCGGGCGCAGACGGCAGGACGTGTGAAAATCGATTCTAATACCTATGTTACGCTAGTAACAAAGGTAATAAGGCGGAATCTCGAACACCAAACGTCAGATCGGTATGAAATTTTTTCTGCAGGTAGATATGGATGAGGTCTTTCCACTGCTGCAAATTTCACGTTGATGGGATGTACCGTTGATTTGTAAAAAATCGTTAACTAAAATCTTTCTATCCTGTAAATCTCCGGAACCGGAAGTCAGATCGGTATGAATTTTTTTCCCCAAGTAGATATGGATGAGGTCTTTCTACTGTTAAAGAAATCATGTTGATAAAGTGTACCGTTGATTTTTAAAAAATCGCTCACTAAAATCATTCTGGCCTATATATCTCCGAAACCGGAAGTCAGATCGAGAAAAAATTCAATAGCGATCAATGGCGCTATGGGGCCTATCGAACGAGATATCAACCATATTGATCGCATGAGCCATCTCGAAAAAAGCTTGCCTAGATGAAACGCGTCCACAGACGCACATACAGACATCAGCAAATTTCACCTTGCTGGGTCGATTTTTCATATTCAATTTGATTCTACGGTGTCGTAATTAAACTGTCGAGCCAGATCGCGCCGAGTTCTATCGATTGAGAATGTTTTATACAGGTGAGATAGCTTGTGTGGATGGCTATCGGGCGCAGACGGCAGGACGTGTGAAAATCGATTCTAATACCTATGTTACGCTAGTAACAAAGGTAATAAGGCGGAATCTCGAACACCAAACGTCAGATCGGTATGAAATTTTTTCTGCAGGTAGATATGGATGAGGTCTTTCCACTGCTGCAAATTTCACGTTGATGGGATGTACCGTTGATTTGTAAAAAATCGTTAACTAAAATCTTTCTATCCTGTAAATCTCCGGAACCGGAAGTCAGATCGGTATGAATTTTTTTCCCCAAGTAGATATGGATGAGGTCTTTCTACTGTTAAAGAAATCATGTTGATAAAGTGTACCGTTGATTTTTAAAAAATCGCTCACTAAAATCATTCTGGCCTATATATCTCCGAAACCGGAAGTCAGATCGAGAAAAAATTCAATAGCGATCAATGGCGCTATGGGGCCTATCGAACGAGATATCAACCATATTGATCGCATGAGCCATCTCGAAAAAAGCTTGCCTAGATGAAACGCGTCCACAGACGCACATACAGACATCAGCAAATTTCACCTTGCTGGGTCGATTTTTCATATTCAATTTGATTCTACGGTGTCGTAATTAAACTGTCGAGCCAGATCGCGCCGAGTTCTATCGATTGAGAATGTTTTATACAGGTGAGATAGCTTGTGTGGATGGCTATCGGGCGCAGACGGCAGGACGTGTGAAAATCGATTCTAATACCTATGTTACGCTAGTAACAAAGGTAATAAGGCGGAATCTCGAACACCAAACGTCAGATCGGTATGAAATTTTTTCTGCAGGTAGATATGGATGAGGTCTTTCCACTGCTGCAAATTTCACGTTGATGGGATGTACCGTTGATTTGTAAAAAATCGTTAACTAAAATCTTTCTATCCTGTAAATCTCCGGAACCGGAAGTCAGATCGGTATGAATTTTTTTCCCCAAGTAGATATGGATGAGGTCTTTCTACTGTTAAAGAAATCATGTTGATAAAGTGTACCGTTGATTTTTAAAAAATCGCTCACTAAAATCATTCTGGCCTATATATCTCCGAAACCGGAAGTCAGATCGAGAAAAAATTCAATAGCGATCAATGGCGCTATGGGGCCTATCGAACGAGATATCAACCATATTGATCGCATGAGCCATCTCGAAAAAAGCTTGCCTAGATGAAACGCGTCCACAGACGCACATACAGACATCAGCAAATTTCACCTTGCTGGGTCGATTTTTCATATTCAATTTGATTCTACGGTGTCGTAATTAAACTGTCGAGCCAGATCGCGCCGAGTTCTATCGATTGAGAATGTTTTATACAGGTGAGATAGCTTGTGTGGATGGCTATCGGGCGCAGACGGCAGGACGTGTGAAAATCGATTCTAATACCTATGTTACGCTAGTAACAAAGGTAATAAGGCGGAATCTCGAACACCAAACGTCAGATCGGTATGAAATTTTTTCTGCAGGTAGATATGGATGAGGTCTTTCCATTGCTGCAAATTTCACGTTGATGGGATGTACCGTTGATTTGTAAAAAATCGTTAACTAAAATCTTTCTATCCTGTAAATCTCCGGAACCGGAAGTCAGATCGGTATGAAATTTTTTCCCCAAGTAGATATGGATGAGGTCTTTCTACTGTTAAAGAAATCATGTTGATAAAGTGTACCGTTGATTTTTAAAAAATCGCTCACTAAAATCATTCTGGCCTATATATCTCCGAAACCGGAAGTCAGATCGAGAAAAAATTCAATAGCGATCAATGGCGCTATGGGGCCTATCGAACGAGATATCAACCATATTGATCGCATGAGCCATCTCGAAAAAAGCTTGCCTAGATGAAACGCGTCCACAGACGCACATACAGACATCAGCAAATTTCACCTTGCTGGGTCGATTTTTCATATTCAATTTGATTCTACGGTGTCGTAATTAAACTGTCGAGCCAGATCGCGCCGAGTTCTATCGATTGAGAATGTTTTATACAGGTGAGATAGCTTGTGTGGATGGCTATCGGGCGCAGACGGCAGGACGTGTGAAAATCGATTCTAATACCTATGTTACGCTAGTAACAAAGGTAATAAGGCGGAATCTCGAACACCAAACGTCAGATCGGTATGAAATTTTTTCTGCAGGTAGATATGGATGAGGTCTTTCCACTGCTGCAAATTTCACGTTGATGGGATGTACCGTTGATTTGTAAAAAATCGTTAACTAAAATCTTTCTATCCTGTAAATCTCCGGAACCGGAAGTCAGATCGGTATGAATTTTTTTCCCCAAGTAGATATGGATGAGGTCTTTCTACTGTTAAAGAAATCATGTTGATAAAGTGTACCGTTGATTTTTAAAAAATCGCTCACTAAAATCATTCTGGCCTATATATCTCCGAAACCGGAAGTCAGATCGAGAAAAAATTCAATAGCGATCAATGGCGCTATGGGGCCTATCGAACGAGATATCAACCATATTGATCGCATGAGCCATCTCGAAAAAAGCTTGCCTAGATGAAACGCGTCCACAGACGCACATACAGACATCAGCAAATTTCACCTTGCTGGGTCGATTTTTCATATTCAATTTGATTCTACGGTGTCGTAATTAAACTGTCGAGCCAGATCGCGCCGAGTTCTATCGATTGAGAATGTTTTATACAGGTGAGATAGCTTGTGTGGATGGCTATCGGGCGCAGACGGCAGGACGTGTGAAAATCGATTCTAATACCTATGTTACGCTAGTAACAAAGGTAATAAGGCGGAATCTCGAACACCAAACGTCAGATCGGTATGAAATTTTTTCTGCAGGTAGATATGGATGAGGTCTTTCCACTGCTGCAAATTTCACGTTGATGGGATGTACCGTTGATTTGTAAAAAATCGTTAACTAAAATCTTTCTATCCTGTAAATCTCCGGAACCGGAAGTCAGATCGGTATGAATTTTTTTCCCCAAGTAGATATGGATGAGGTCTTTCTACTGTTAAAGAAATCATGTTGATAAAGTGTACCGTTGATTTTTAAAAAATCGCTCACTAAAATCATTCTGGCCTATATATCTCCGAAACCGGAAGTCAGATCGAGAAAAAATTCAATAGCGATCAATGGCGCTATGGGGCCTATCGAACGAGATATCAACCATATTGATCGCATGAGCCATCTCGAAAAAAGCTTGCCTAGATGAAACGCGTCCACAGACGCACATACAGACATCAGCAAATTTCACCTTGCTGGGTCGATTTTTCATATTCAATTTGATTCTACGGTGTCGTAATTAAACTGTCGAGCCAGATCGCGCCGAGTTCTATCGATTGAGAATGTTTTATACAGGTGAGATAGCTTGTGTGGATGGCTATCGGGCGCAGACGGCAGGACGTGTGAAAATCGATTCTAATACCTATGTTACGCTAGTAACAAAGGTAATAAGGCGGAATCTCGAACACCAAACGTCAGATCGGTATGAAATTTTTTCTGCAGGTAGATATGGATGAGGTCTTTCCACTGCTGCAAATTTCACGTTGATGGGATGTACCGTTGATTTGTAAAAAATCGTTAACTAAAATCTTTCTATCCTGTAAATCTCCGGAACCGGAAGTCAGATCGGTATGAATTTTTTTCCCCAAGTAGATATGGATGAGGTCTTTCTACTGTTAAAGAAATCATGTTGATAAAGTGTACCGTTGATTTTTAAAAAATCGCTCACTAAAATCATTCTGGCCTATATATCTCCGAAACCGGAAGTCAGATCGAGAAAAAATTCAATAGCGATCAATGGCGCTATGGGGCCTATCGAACGAGATATCAACCATATTGATCGCATGAGCCATCTCGAAAAAAGCTTGCCTAGATGAAACGCGTCCACAGACGCACATACAGACATCAGCAAATTTCACCTTGCTGGGTCGATTTTTCATATTCAATTTGATTCTACGGTGTCGTAATTAAACTGTCGAGCCAGATCGCGCCGAGTTCTATCGATTGAGAATGTTTTATACAGGTGAGATAGCTTGTGTGGATGGCTATCGGGCGCAGACGGCAGGACGTGTGAAAATCGATTCTAATACCTATGTTACGCTAGTAACAAAGGTAATAAGGCGGAATCTCGAACACCAAACGTCAGATCGGTATGAAATTTTTTCTGCAGGTAGATATGGATGAGGTCTTTCCACTGCTGCAAATTTCACGTTGATGGGATGTACCGTTGATTTGTAAAAAATCGTTAACTAAAATCTTTCTATCCTGTAAATCTCCGGAACCGGAAGTCAGATCGGTATGAATTTTTTTCCCCAAGTAGATATGGATGAGGTCTTTCTACTGTTAAAGAAATCATGTTGATAAAGTGTACCGTTGATTTTTAAAAAATCGCTCACTAAAATCATTCTGGCCTATATATCTCCGAAACCGGAAGTCAGATCGAGAAAAAATTCAATAGCGATCAATGGCGCTATGGGGCCTATCGAACGAGATATCAACCATATTGATCGCATGAGCCATCTCGAAAAAAGCTTGCCTAGATGAAACGCGTCCACAGACGCACATACAGACATCAGCAAATTTCACCTTGCTGGGTCGATTTTTCATATTCAATTTGATTCTACGGTGTCGTAATTAAACTGTCGAGCCAGATCGCGCCGAGTTCTATCGATTGAGAATGTTTTATACAGGTGAGATAGCTTGTGTGGATGGCTATCGGGCGCAGACGGCAGGACGTGTGAAAATCGATTCTAATACCTATGTTACGCTAGTAACAAAGGTAATAAGGCGGAATCTCGAACACCAAACGTCAGATCGGTATGAAATTTTTTCTGCAGGTAGATATGGATGAGGTCTTTCCATTGCTGCAAATTTCACGTTGATGGGATGTACCGTTGATTTGTAAAAAATCGTTAACTAAAATCTTTCTATCCTGTAAATCTCCGGAACCGGAAGTCAGATCGGTATGAAATTTTTTCCCCAAGTAGATATGGATGAGGTCTTTCTACTGTTAAAGAAATCATGTTGATAAAGTGTACCGTTGATTTTTAAAAAATCGCTCACTAAAATCATTCTGGCCTATATATCTCCGAAACCGGAAGTCAGATCGAGAAAAAATTCAATAGCGATCAATGGCGCTATGGGGCCTATCGAACGAGATATCAACCATATTGATCGCATGAGCCATCTCGAAAAAAGCTTGCCTAGATGAAACGCGTCCACAGACGCACATACAGACATCAGCAAATTTCACCTTGCTGGGTCGATTTTTCATATTCAATTTGATTCTACGGTGTCGTAATTAAACTGTCGAGCCAGATCGCGCCGAGTTCTATCGATTGAGAATGTTTTATACAGGTGAGATAGCTTGTGTGGATGGCTATCGGGCGCAGACGGCAGGACGTGTGAAAATCGATTCTAATACCTATGTTACGCTAGTAACAAAGGTAATAAGGCGGAATCTCGAACACCAAACGTCAGATCGGTATGAAATTTTTTCTGCAGGTAGATATGGATGAGGTCTTTCCACTGCTGCAAATTTCACGTTGATGGGATGTACCGTTGATTTGTAAAAAATCGTTAACTAAAATCTTTCTATCCTGTAAATCTCCGGAACCGGAAGTCAGATCGGTATGAATTTTTTTCCCCAAGTAGATATGGATGAGGTCTTTCTACTGTTAAAGAAATCATGTTGATAAAGTGTACCGTTGATTTTTAAAAAATCGCTCACTAAAATCATTCTGGCCTATATATCTCCGAAACCGGAAGTCAGATCGAGAAAAAATTCAATAGCGATCAATGGCGCTATGGGGCCTATCGAACGAGATATCAACCATATTGATCGCATGAGCCATCTCGAAAAAAGCTTGCCTAGATGAAACGCGTCCACAGACGCACATACAGACATCAGCAAATTTCACCTTGCTGGGTCGATTTTTCATATTCAATTTGATTCTACGGTGTCGTAATTAAACTGTCGAGCCAGATCGCGCCGAGTTCTATCGATTGAGAATGTTTTATACAGGTGAGATAGCTTGTGTGGATGGCTATCGGGCGCAGACGGCAGGACGTGTGAAAATCGATTCTAATACCTATGTTACGCTAGTAACAAAGGTAATAAGGCGGAATCTCGAACACCAAACGTCAGATCGGTATGAAATTTTTTCTGCAGGTAGATATGGATGAGGTCTTTCCACTGCTGCAAATTTCACGTTGATGGGATGTACCGTTGATTTGTAAAAAATCGTTAACTAAAATCTTTCTATCCTGTAAATCTCCGGAACCGGAAGTCAGATCGGTATGAATTTTTTTCCCCAAGTAGATATGGATGAGGTCTTTCTACTGTTAAAGAAATCATGTTGATAAAGTGTACCGTTGATTTTTAAAAAATCGCTCACTAAAATCATTCTGGCCTATATATCTCCGAAACCGGAAGTCAGATCGAGAAAAAATTCAATAGCGATCAATGGCGCTATGGGGCCTATCGAACGAGATATCAACCATATTGATCGCATGAGCCATCTCGAAAAAAGCTTGCCTAGATGAAACGCGTCCACAGACGCACATACAGACATCAGCAAATTTCACCTTGCTGGGTCGATTTTTCATATTCAATTTGATTCTACGGTGTCGTAATTAAACTGTCGAGCCAGATCGCGCCGAGTTCTATCGATTGAGAATGTTTTATACAGGTGAGATAGCTTGTGTGGATGGCTATCGGGCGCAGACGGCAGGACGTGTGAAAATCGATTCTAATACCTATGTTACGCTAGTAACAAAGGTAATAAGGCGGAATCTCGAACACCAAACGTCAGATCGGTATGAAATTTTTTCTGCAGGTAGATATGGATGAGGTCTTTCCACTGCTGCAAATTTCACGTTGATGGGATGTACCGTTGATTTGTAAAAAATCGTTAACTAAAATCTTTCTATCCTGTAAATCTCCGGAACCGGAAGTCAGATCGGTATGAATTTTTTTCCCCAAGTAGATATGGATGAGGTCTTTCTACTGTTAAAGAAATCATGTTGATAAAGTGTACCGTTGATTTTTAAAAAATCGCTCACTAAAATCATTCTGGCCTATATATCTCCGAAACCGGAAGTCAGATCGAGAAAAAATTCAATAGCGATCAATGGCGCTATGGGGCCTATCGAACGAGATATCAACCATATTGATCGCATGAGCCATCTCGAAAAAAGCTTGCCTAGATGAAACGCGTCCACAGACGCACATACAGACATCAGCAAATTTCACCTTGCTGGGTCGATTTTTCATATTCAATTTGATTCTACGGTGTCGTAATTAAACTGTCGAGCCAGATCGCGCCGAGTTCTATCGATTGAGAATGTTTTATACAGGTGAGATAGCTTGTGTGGATGGCTATCGGGCGCAGACGGCAGGACGTGTGAAAATCGATTCTAATACCTATGTTACGCTAGTAACAAAGGTAATAAGGCGGAATCTCGAACACCAAACGTCAGATCGGTATGAAATTTTTTCTGCAGGTAGATATGGATGAGGTCTTTCCACTGCTGCAAATTTCACGTTGATGGGATGTACCGTTGATTTGTAAAAAATCGTTAACTAAAATCTTTCTATCCTGTAAATCTCCGGAACCGGAAGTCAGATCGGTATGAATTTTTTTCCCCAAGTAGATATGGATGAGGTCTTTCTACTGTTAAAGAAATCATGTTGATAAAGTGTACCGTTGATTTTTAAAAAATCGCTCACTAAAATCATTCTGGCCTATATATCTCCGAAACCGGAAGTCAGATCGAGAAAAAATTCAATAGCGATCAATGGCGCTATGGGGCCTATCGAACGAGATATCAACCATATTGATCGCATGAGCCATCTCGAAAAAAGCTTGCCTAGATGAAACGCGTCCACAGACGCACATACAGACATCAGCAAATTTCACCTTGCTGGGTCGATTTTTCATATTCAATTTGATTCTACGGTGTCGTAATTAAACTGTCGAGCCAGATCGCGCCGAGTTCTATCGATTGAGAATGTTTTATACAGGTGAGATAGCTTGTGTGGATGGCTATCGGGCGCAGACGGCAGGACGTGTGAAAATCGATTCTAATACCTATGTTACGCTAGTAACAAAGGTAATAAGGCGGAATCTCGAACACCAAACGTCAGATCGGTATGAAATTTTTTCTGCAGGTAGATATGGATGAGGTCTTTCCACTGCTGCAAATTTCACGTTGATGGGATGTACCGTTGATTTGTAAAAAATCGTTAACTAAAATCTTTCTATCCTGTAAATCTCCGGAACCGGAAGTCAGATCGGTATGAATTTTTTTCCCCAAGTAGATATGGATGAGGTCTTTCTACTGTTAAAGAAATCATGTTGATAAAATGTACCGTTGATTTTTAAAAAATCGCTCACTAAAATCATTCTGGCCTATATATCTCCGAAACCGGAAGTCAGATCGAGAAAAAATTCAATAGCGATCAATGGCGCTATGGGGCCTATCGAACGAGATATCAACCATATTGATCGCATGAGCCATCTCGAAAAAAGCTTGCCTAGATGAAACGCGTCCACAGACGCACATACAGACATCAGCAAATTTCACCTTGCTGGGTCGATTTTTCATATTCAATTTGATTCTACGGTGTCGTAATTAAACTGTCGAGCCAGATCGCGCCGAGTTCTATCGATTGAGAATGTTTTATACAGGTGAGATAGCTTGTGTGGATGGCTATCGGGCGCAGACGGCAGGACGTGTGAAAATCGATTCTAATACCTATGTTACGCTAGTAACAAAGGTAATAAGGCGGAATCTCGAACACCAAACGTCAGATCGGTATGAAATTTTTTCTGCAGGTAGATATGGATGAGGTCTTTCCACTGCTGCAAATTTCACGTTGATGGGATGTACCGTTGATTTGTAAAAAATCGTTAACTAAAATCTTTCTATCCTGTAAATCTCCGGAACCGGAAGTCAGATCGGTATGAATTTTTTTCCCCAAGTAGATATGGATGAGGTCTTTCTACTGTTAAAGAAATCATGTTGATAAAGTGTACCGTTGATTTTTAAAAAATCGCTCACTAAAATCATTCTGGCCTATATATCTCCGAAACCGGAAGTCAGATCGAGAAAAAATTCAATAGCGATCAATGGCGCTATGGGGCCTATCGAACGAGATATCAACCATATTGATCGCATGAGCCATCTCGAAAAAAGCTTGCCTAGATGAAACGCGTCCACAGACGCACATACAGACATCAGCAAATTTCACCTTGCTGGGTCGATTTTTCATATTCAATTTGATTCTACGGTGTCGTAATTAAACTGTCGAGCCAGATCGCGCCGAGTTCTATCGATTGAGAATGTTTTATACAGGTGAGATAGCTTGTGTGGATGGCTATCGGGCGCAGACGGCAGGACGTGTGAAAATCGATTCTAATACCTATGTTACGCTAGTAACAAAGGTAATAAGGCGGAATCTCGAACACCAAACGTCAGATCGGTATGAAATTTTTTCTGCAGGTAGATATGGATGAGGTCTTTCCACTGCTGCAAATTTCACGTTGATGGGATGTACCGTTGATTTGTAAAAAATCGTTAACTAAAATCTTTCTATCCTGTAAATCTCCGGAACCGGAAGTCAGATCGGTATGAATTTTTTTCCCCAAGTAGATATGGATGAGGTCTTTCTACTGTTAAAGAAATCATGTTGATAAAGTGTACCGTTGATTTTTAAAAAATCGCTCACTAAAATCATTCTGGCCTATATATCTCCGAAACCGGAAGTCAGATCGAGAAAAAATTCAATAGCGATCAATGGCGCTATGGGGCCTATCGAACGAGATATCAACCATATTGATCGCATGAGCCATCTCGAAAAAAGCTTGCCTAGATGAAACGCGTCCACAGACGCACATACAGACATCAGCAAATTTCACCTTGCTGGGTCGATTTTTCATATTCAATTTGATTCTACGGTGTCGTAATTAAACTGTCGAGCCAGATCGCGCCGAGTTCTATCGATTGAGAATGTTTTATACAGGTGAGATAGCTTGTGTGGATGGCTATCGGGCGCAGACGGCAGGACGTGTGAAAATCGATTCTAATACCTATGTTACGCTAGTAACAAAGGTAATAAGGCGGAATCTCGAACACCAAACGTCAGATCGGTATGAAATTTTTTCTGCAGGTAGATATGGATGAGGTCTTTCCACTGCTGCAAATTTCACGTTGATGGGATGTACCGTTGATTTGTAAAAAATCGTTAACTAAAATCTTTCTATCCTGTAAATCTCCGGAACCGGAAGTCAGATCGGTATGAATTTTTTTCCCCAAGTAGATATGGATGAGGTCTTTCTACTGTTAAAGAAATCATGTTGATAAAGTGTACCGTTGATTTTTAAAAAATCGCTCACTAAAATCATTCTGGCCTATATATCTCCGAAACCGGAAGTCAGATCGAGAAAAAATTCAATAGCGATCAATGGCGCTATGGGGCCTATCGAACGAGATATCAACCATATTGATCGCATGAGCCATCTCGAAAAAAGCTTGCCTAGATGAAACGCGTCCACAGACGCACATACAGACATCAGCAAATTTCACCTTGCTGGGTCGATTTTTCATATTCAATTTGATTCTACGGTGTCGTAATTAAACTGTCGAGCCAGATCGCGCCGAGTTCTATCGATTGAGAATGTTTTATACAGGTGAGATAGCTTGTGTGGATGGCTATCGGGCGCAGACGGCAGGACGTGTGAAAATCGATTCTAATACCTATGTTACGCTAGTAACAAAGGTAATAAGGCGGAATCTCGAACACCAAACGTCAGATCGGTATGAAATTTTTTCTGCAGGTAGATATGGATGAGGTCTTTCCATTGCTGCAAATTTCACGTTGATGGGATGTACCGTTGATTTGTAAAAAAATCGTTAACTAAAATCTTTCTATCCTGTAAATCTCCGGAACCGGAAGTCAGATCGGTATGAAATTTTTTCCCCAAGTAGATATGGATGAGGTCTTTCTACTGTTAAAGAAATCATGTTGATAAAGTGTACCGTTGATTTTTAAAAAATCGCTCACTAAAATCATTCTGGCCTATATATCTCCGAAACCGGAAGTCAGATCGAGAAAAAATTCAATAGCGATCAATGGCGCTATGGGGCCTATCGAACGAGATATCAACCATATTGATCGCATGAGCCATCTCGAAAAAAGCTTGCCTAGATGAAACGCGTCCACAGACGCACATACAGACATCAGCAAATTTCACCTTGCTGGGTCGATTTTTCATATTCAATTTGATTCTACGGTGTCGTAATTAAACTGTCGAGCCAGATCGCGCCGAGTTCTATCGATTGAGAATGTTTTATACAGGTGAGATAGCTTGTGTGGATGGCTATCGGGCGCAGACGGCAGGACGTGTGAAAATCGATTCTAATACCTATGTTACGCTAGTAACAAAGGTAATAAGGCGGAATCTCGAACACCAAACGTCAGATCGGTATGAAATTTTTTCTGCAGGTAGATATGGATGAGGTCTTTCCACTGCTGCAAATTTCACGTTGATGGGATGTACCGTTGATTTGTAAAAAATCGTTAACTAAAATCTTTCTATCCTGTAAATCTCCGGAACCGGAAGTCAGATCGGTATGAATTTTTTTCCCCAAGTAGATATGGATGAGGTCTTTCTACTGTTAAAGAAATCATGTTGATAAAGTGTACCGTTGATTTTTAAAAAATCGCTCACTAAAATCATTCTGGCCTATATATCTCCGAAACCGGAAGTCAGATCGAGAAAAAATTCAATAGCGATCAATGGCGCTATGGGGCCTATCGAACGAGATATCAACCATATTGATCGCATGAGCCATCTCGAAAAAAGCTTGCCTAGATGAAACGCGTCCACAGACGCACATACAGACATCAGCAAATTTCACCTTGCTGGGTCGATTTTTCATATTCAATTTGATTCTACGGTGTCGTAATTAAACTGTCGAGCCAGATCGCGCCGAGTTCTATCGATTGAGAATGTTTTATACAGGTGAGATAGCTTGTGTGGATGGCTATCGGGCGCAGACGGCAGGACGTGTGAAAATCGATTCTAATACCTATGTTACGCTAGTAACAAAGGTAATAAGGCGGAATCTCGAACACCAAACGTCAGATCGGTATGAAATTTTTTCTGCAGGTAGATATGGATGAGGTCTTTCCACTGCTGCAAATTTCACGTTGATGGGATGTACCGTTGATTTGTAAAAAATCGTTAACTAAAATCTTTCTATCCTGTAAATCTCCGGAACCGGAAGTCAGATCGGTATGAATTTTTTTCCCCAAGTAGATATGGATGAGGTCTTTCTACTGTTAAAGAAATCATGTTGATAAAGTGTACCGTTGATTTTTAAAAAATCGCTCACTAAAATCATTCTGGCCTATATATCTCCGAAACCGGAAGTCAGATCGAGAAAAAATTCAATAGCGATCAATGGCGCTATGGGGCCTATCGAACGAGATATCAACCATATTGATCGCATGAGCCATCTCGAAAAAAGCTTGCCTAGATGAAACGCGTCCACAGACGCACATACAGACATCAGCAAATTTCACCTTGCTGGGTCGATTTTTCATATTCAATTTGATTCTACGGTGTCGTAATTAAACTGTCGAGCCAGATCGCGCCGAGTTCTATCGATTGAGAATGTTTTATACAGGTGAGATAGCTTGTGTGGATGGCTATCGGGCGCAGACGGCAGGACGTGTGAAAATCGATTCTAATACCTATGTTACGCTAGTAACAAAGGTAATAAGGCGGAATCTCGAACACCAAACGTCAGATCGGTATGAAATTTTTTCTGCAGGTAGATATGGATGAGGTCTTTCCACTGCTGCAAATTTCACGTTGATGGGATGTACCGTTGATTTGTAAAAAATCGTTAACTAAAATCTTTCTATCCTGTAAATCTCCGGAACCGGAAGTCAGATCGGTATGAATTTTTTTCCCCAAGTAGATATGGATGAGGTCTTTCTACTGTTAAAGAAATCATGTTGATAAAGTGTACCGTTGATTTTTAAAAAATCGCTCACTAAAATCATTCTGGCCTATATATCTCCGAAACCGGAAGTCAGATCGAGAAAAAATTCAATAGCGATCAATGGCGCTATGGGGCCTATCGAACGAGATATCAACCATATTGATCGCATGAGCCATCTCGAAAAAAGCTTGCCTAGATGAAACGCGTCCACAGACGCACATACAGACATCAGCAAATTTCACCTTGCTGGGTCGATTTTTCATATTCAATTTGATTCTACGGTGTCGTAATTAAACTGTCGAGCCAGATCGCGCCGAGTTCTATCGATTGAGAATGTTTTATACAGGTGAGATAGCTTGTGTGGATGGCTATCGGGCGCAGACGGCAGGACGTGTGAAAATCGATTCTAATACCTATGTTACGCTAGTAACAAAGGTAATAAGGCGGAATCTCGAACACCAAACGTCAGATCGGTATGAAATTTTTTCTGCAGGTAGATATGGATGAGGTCTTTCCACTGCTGCAAATTTCACGTTGATGGGATGTACCGTTGATTTGTAAAAAATCGTTAACTAAAATCTTTCTATCCTGTAAATCTCCGGAACCGGAAGTCAGATCGGTATGAATTTTTTTCCCCAAGTAGATATGGATGAGGTCTTTCTACTGTTAAAGAAATCATGTTGATAAAGTGTACCGTTGATTTTTAAAAAATCGCTCACTAAAATCATTCTGGCCTATATATCTCCGAAACCGGAAGTCAGATCGAGAAAAAATTCAATAGCGATCAATGGCGCTATGGGGCCTATCGAACGAGATATCAACCATATTGATCGCATGAGCCATCTCGAAAAAAGCTTGCCTAGATGAAACGCGTCCACAGACGCACATACAGACATCAGCAAATTTCACCTTGCTGGGTCGATTTTTCATATTCAATTTGATTCTACGGTGTCGTAATTAAACTGTCGAGCCAGATCGCGCCGAGTTCTATCGATTGAGAATGTTTTATACAGGTGAGATAGCTTGTGTGGATGGCTATCGGGCGCAGACGGCAGGACGTGTGAAAATCGATTCTAATACCTATGTTACGCTAGTAACAAAGGTAATAAGGCGGAATCTCGAACACCAAACGTCAGATCGGTATGAAATTTTTTCTGCAGGTAGATATGGATGAGGTCTTTCCACTGCTGCAAATTTCACGTTGATGGGATGTACCGTTGATTTGTAAAAAATCGTTAACTAAAATCTTTCTATCCTGTAAATCTCCGGAACCGGAAGTCAGATCGGTATGAATTTTTTTCCCCAAGTAGATATGGATGAGGTCTTTCTACTGTTAAAGAAATCATGTTGATAAAGTGTACCGTTGATTTTTAAAAAATCGCTCACTAAAATCATTCTGGCCTATATATCTCCGAAACCGGAAGTCAGATCGAGAAAAAATTCAATAGCGATCAATGGCGCTATGGGGCCTATCGAACGAGATATCAACCATATTGATCGCATGAGCCATCTCGAAAAAAGCTTGCCTAGATGAAACGCGTCCACAGACGCACATACAGACATCAGCAAATTTCACCTTGCTGGGTCGATTTTTCATATTCAATTTGATTCTACGGTGTCGTAATTAAACTGTCGAGCCAGATCGCGCCGAGTTCTATCGATTGAGAATGTTTTATACAGGTGAGATAGCTTGTGTGGATGGCTATCGGGCGCAGACGGCAGGACGTGTGAAAATCGATTCTAATACCTATGTTACGCTAGTAACAAAGGTAATAAGGCGGAATCTCGAACACCAAACGTCAGATCGGTATGAAATTTTTTCTGCAGGTAGATATGGATGAGGTCTTTCCATTGCTGCAAATTTCACGTTGATGGGATGTACCGTTGATTTGTAAAAAATCGTTAACTAAAATCTTTCTATCCTGTAAATCTCCGGAACCGGAAGTCAGATCGGTATGAAATTTTTTCCCCAAGTAGATATGGATGAGGTCTTTCTACTGTTAAAGAAATCATGTTGATAAAGTGTACCGTTGATTTTTAAAAAATCGCTCACTAAAATCATTCTGGCCTATATATCTCCGAAACCGGAAGTCAGATCGAGAAAAAATTCAATAGCGATCAATGGCGCTATGGGGCCTATCGAACGAGATATCAACCATATTGATCGCATGAGCCATCTCGAAAAAAGCTTGCCTAGATGAAACGCGTCCACAGACGCACATACAGACATCAGCAAATTTCACCTTGCTGGGTCGATTTTTCATATTCAATTTGATTCTACGGTGTCGTAATTAAACTGTCGAGCCAGATCGCGCCGAGTTCTATCGATTGAGAATGTTTTATACAGGTGAGATAGCTTGTGTGGATGGCTATCGGGCGCAGACGGCAGGACGTGTGAAAATCGATTCTAATACCTATGTTACGCTAGTAACAAAGGTAATAAGGCGGAATCTCGAACACCAAACGTCAGATCGGTATGAAATTTTTTCTGCAGGTAGATATGGATGAGGTCTTTCCACTGCTGCAAATTTCACGTTGATGGGATGTACCGTTGATTTGTAAAAAATCGTTAACTAAAATCTTTCTATCCTGTAAATCTCCGGAACCGGAAGTCAGATCGGTATGAATTTTTTTCCCCAAGTAGATATGGATGAGGTCTTTCTACTGTTAAAGAAATCATGTTGATAAAGTGTACCGTTGATTTTTAAAAAATCGCTCACTAAAATCATTCTGGCCTATATATCTCCGAAACCGGAAGTCAGATCGAGAAAAAATTCAATAGCGATCAATGGCGCTATGGGGCCTATCGAACGAGATATCAACCATATTGATCGCATGAGCCATCTCGAAAAAAGCTTGCCTAGATGAAACGCGTCCACAGACGCACATACAGACATCAGCAAATTTCACCTTGCTGGGTCGATTTTTCATATTCAATTTGATTCTACGGTGTCGTAATTAAACTGTCGAGCCAGATCGCGCCGAGTTCTATCGATTGAGAATGTTTTATACAGGTGAGATAGCTTGTGTGGATGGCTATCGGGCGCAGACGGCAGGACGTGTGAAAATCGATTCTAATACCTATGTTACGCTAGTAACAAAGGTAATAAGGCGGAATCTCGAACACCAAACGTCAGATCGGTATGAAATTTTTTCTGCAGGTAGATATGGATGAGGTCTTTCCACTGCTGCAAATTTCACGTTGATGGGATGTACCGTTGATTTGTAAAAAATCGTTAACTAAAATCTTTCTATCCTGTAAATCTCCGGAACCGGAAGTCAGATCGGTATGAATTTTTTTCCCCAAGTAGATATGGATGAGGTCTTTCTACTGTTAAAGAAATCATGTTGATAAAGTGTACCGTTGATTTTTAAAAAATCGCTCACTAAAATCATTCTGGCCTATATATCTCCGAAACCGGAAGTCAGATCGAGAAAAAATTCAATAGCGATCAATGGCGCTATGGGGCCTATCGAACGAGATATCAACCATATTGATCGCATGAGCCATCTCGAAAAAAGCTTGCCTAGATGAAACGCGTCCACAGACGCACATACAGACATCAGCAAATTTCACCTTGCTGGGTCGATTTTTCATATTCAATTTGATTCTACGGTGTCGTAATTAAACTGTCGAGCCAGATCGCGCCGAGTTCTATCGATTGAGAATGTTTTATACAGGTGAGATAGCTTGTGTGGATGGCTATCGGGCGCAGACGGCAGGACGTGTGAAAATCGATTCTAATACCTATGTTACGCTAGTAACAAAGGTAATAAGGCGGAATCTCGAACACCAAACGTCAGATCGGTATGAAATTTTTTCTGCAGGTAGATATGGATGAGGTCTTTCCACTGCTGCAAATTTCACGTTGATGGGATGTACCGTTGATTTGTAAAAAATCGTTAACTAAAATCTTTCTATCCTGTAAATCTCCGGAACCGGAAGTCAGATCGGTATGAATTTTTTTCCCCAAGTAGATATGGATGAGGTCTTTCTACTGTTAAAGAAATCATGTTGATAAAGTGTACCGTTGATTTTTAAAAAATCGCTCACTAAAATCATTCTGGCCTATATATCTCCGAAACCGGAAGTCAGATCGAGAAAAAATTCAATAGCGATCAATGGCGCTATGGGGCCTATCGAACGAGATATCAACCATATTGATCGCATGAGCCATCTCGAAAAAAGCTTGCCTAGATGAAACGCGTCCACAGACGCACATACAGACATCAGCAAATTTCACCTTGCTGGGTCGATTTTTCATATTCAATTTGATTCTACGGTGTCGTAATTAAACTGTCGAGCCAGATCGCGCCGAGTTCTATCGATTGAGAATGTTTTATACAGGTGAGATAGCTTGTGTGGATGGCTATCGGGCGCAGACGGCAGGACGTGTGAAAATCGATTCTAATACCTATGTTACGCTAGTAACAAAGGTAATAAGGCGGAATCTCGAACACCAAACGTCAGATCGGTATGAAATTTTTTCTGCAGGTAGATATGGATGAGGTCTTTCCACTGCTGCAAATTTCACGTTGATGGGATGTACCGTTGATTTGTAAAAAATCGTTAACTAAAATCTTTCTATCCTGTAAATCTCCGGAACCGGAAGTCAGATCGGTATGAATTTTTTTCCCCAAGTAGATATGGATGAGGTCTTTCTACTGTTAAAGAAATCATGTTGATAAAGTGTACCGTTGATTTTTAAAAAATCGCTCACTAAAATCATTCTGGCCTATATATCTCCGAAACCGGAAGTCAGATCGAGAAAAAATTCAATAGCGATCAATGGCGCTATGGGGCCTATCGAACGAGATATCAACCATATTGATCGCATGAGCCATCTCGAAAAAAGCTTGCCTAGATGAAACGCGTCCACAGACGCACATACAGACATCAGCAAATTTCACCTTGCTGGGTCGATTTTTCATATTCAATTTGATTCTACGGTGTCGTAATTAAACTGTCGAGCCAGATCGCGCCGAGTTCTATCGATTGAGAATGTTTTATACAGGTGAGATAGCTTGTGTGGATGGCTATCGGGCGCAGACGGCAGGACGTGTGAAAATCGATTCTAATACCTATGTTACGCTAGTAACAAAGGTAATAAGGCGGAATCTCGAACACCAAACGTCAGATCGGTATGAAATTTTTTCTGCAGGTAGATATGGATGAGGTCTTTCCATTGCTGCAAATTTCACGTTGATGGGATGTACCGTTGATTTGTAAAAAATCGTTAACTAAAATCTTTCTATCCTGTAAATCTCCGGAACCGGAAGTCAGATCGGTATGAAATTTTTTCCCCAAGTAGATATGGATGAGGTCTTTCTACTGTTAAAGAAATCATGTTGATAAAGTGTACCGTTGATTTTTAAAAAATCGCTCACTAAAATCATTCTGGCCTATATATCTCCGAAACCGGAAGTCAGATCGAGAAAAAATTCAATAGCGATCAATGGCGCTATGGGGCCTATCGAACGAGATATCAACCATATTGATCGCATGAGCCATCTCGAAAAAAGCTTGCCTAGATGAAACGCGTCCACAGACGCACATACAGACATCAGCAAATTTCACCTTGCTGGGTCGATTTTTCATATTCAATTTGATTCTACGGTGTCGTAATTAAACTGTCGAGCCAGATCGCGCCGAGTTCTATCGATTGAGAATGTTTTATACAGGTGAGATAGCTTGTGTGGATGGCTATCGGGCGCAGACGGCAGGACGTGTGAAAATCGATTCTAATACCTATGTTACGCTAGTAACAAAGGTAATAAGGCGGAATCTCGAACACCAAACGTCAGATCGGTATGAAATTTTTTCTGCAGGTAGATATGGATGAGGTCTTTCCACTGCTGCAAATTTCACGTTGATGGGATGTACCGTTGATTTGTAAAAAATCGTTAACTAAAATCTTTCTATCCTGTAAATCTCCGGAACCGGAAGTCAGATCGGTATGAATTTTTTTCCCCAAGTAGATATGGATGAGGTCTTTCTACTGTTAAAGAAATCATGTTGATAAAGTGTACCGTTGATTTTTAAAAAATCGCTCACTAAAATCATTCTGGCCTATATATCTCCGAAACCGGAAGTCAGATCGAGAAAAAATTCAATAGCGATCAATGGCGCTATGGGGCCTATCGAACGAGATATCAACCATATTGATCGCATGAGCCATCTCGAAAAAAGCTTGCCTAGATGAAACGCGTCCACAGACGCACATACAGACATCAGCAAATTTCACCTTGCTGGGTCGATTTTTCATATTCAATTTGATTCTACGGTGTCGTAATTAAACTGTCGAGCCAGATCGCGCCGAGTTCTATCGATTGAGAATGTTTTATACAGGTGAGATAGCTTGTGTGGATGGCTATCGGGCGCAGACGGCAGGACGTGTGAAAATCGATTCTAATACCTATGTTACGCTAGTAACAAAGGTAATAAGGCGGAATCTCGAACACCAAACGTCAGATCGGTATGAAATTTTTTCTGCAGGTAGATATGGATGAGGTCTTTCCACTGCTGCAAATTTCACGTTGATGGGATGTACCGTTGATTTGTAAAAAATCGTTAACTAAAATCTTTCTATCCTGTAAATCTCCGGAACCGGAAGTCAGATCGGTATGAATTTTTTTCCCCAAGTAGATATGGATGAGGTCTTTCTACTGTTAAAGAAATCATGTTGATAAAGTGTACCGTTGATTTTTAAAAAATCGCTCACTAAAATCATTCTGGCCTATATATCTCCGAAACCGGAAGTCAGATCGAGAAAAAATTCAATAGCGATCAATGGCGCTATGGGGCCTATCGAACGAGATATCAACCATATTGATCGCATGAGCCATCTCGAAAAAAGCTTGCCTAGATGAAACGCGTCCACAGACGCACATACAGACATCAGCAAATTTCACCTTGCTGGGTCGATTTTTCATATTCAATTTGATTCTACGGTGTCGTAATTAAACTGTCGAGCCAGATCGCGCCGAGTTCTATCGATTGAGAATGTTTTATACAGGTGAGATAGCTTGTGTGGATGGCTATCGGGCGCAGACGGCAGGACGTGTGAAAATCGATTCTAATACCTATGTTACGCTAGTAACAAAGGTAATAAGGCGGAATCTCGAACACCAAACGTCAGATCGGTATGAAATTTTTTCTGCAGGTAGATATGGATGAGGTCTTTCCACTGCTGCAAATTTCACGTTGATGGGATGTACCGTTGATTTGTAAAAAATCGTTAACTAAAATCTTTCTATCCTGTAAATCTCCGGAACCGGAAGTCAGATCGGTATGAATTTTTTTCCCCAAGTAGATATGGATGAGGTCTTTCTACTGTTAAAGAAATCATGTTGATAAAGTGTACCGTTGATTTTTAAAAATCGCTCACTAAAATCATTCTGGCCTATATATCTCCGAAACCGGAAGTCAGATCGAGAAAAAATTCAATAGCGATCAATGGCGCTATGGGGCCTATCGAACGAGATATCAACCATATTGATCGCATGAGCCATCTCGAAAAAAGCTTGCCTAGATGAAACGCGTCCACAGACGCACATACAGACATCAGCAAATTTCACCTTGCTGGGTCGATTTTTCATATTCAATTTGAT
The DNA here is from genome assembly GCF_037179485.1 of Ochlerotatus camptorhynchus. Taxonomy (NCBI): domain Eukaryota; kingdom Metazoa; phylum Arthropoda; class Insecta; order Diptera; family Culicidae; genus Ochlerotatus; species Ochlerotatus camptorhynchus. Next base: position 27,406 of record NW_027041560.1, read on the forward strand.
TCTACGGTGTCGTAATTAAACTGTCGAGCCAGATCGCGCCGAGTTCTATCGATTGAGAATGTTTTATACAGGTGAGATAGCTTGTGTGGATGGCTATCGGGCGCAGACGGCAGGACGTGTGAAAATCGATTCTAATACCTATGTTACGCTAGTAACAAAGGTAATAAGGCGGAATCTCGAACACCAAACGTCAGATCGGTATGAAATTTTTTCTGCAGGTAGATATGGATGAGGTCTTTCCACTGCTGCAAATTTCACGTTGATGGGATGTACCGTTGATTTGTAAAAAATCGTTAACTAAAATCTTTCTATCCTGTAAATCTCCGGAACCGGAAGTCAGATCGGTATGAATTTTTTTCCCCAAGTAGATATGGATGAGGTCTTTCTACTGTTAAAGAAATCATGTTGATAAAGTGTACCGTTGATTTTTAAAAAATCGCTCACTAAAATCATTCTGGCCTATATATCTCCGAAACCGGAAGTCAGATCGAGAAAAAATTCAATAGCGATCAATGGCGCTATGGGGCCTATCGAACGAGATATCAACCATATTGATCGCATGAGCCATCTCGAAAAAAGCTTGCCTAGATGAAACGCGTCCACAGACGCACATACAGACATCAGCAAATTTCACCTTGCTGGGTCGATTTTTCATATTCAATTTGATTCTACGGTGTCGTAATTAAACTGTCGAGCCAGATCGCGCCGAGTTCTATCGATTGAGAATGTTTTATACAGGTGAGATAGCTTGTGTGGATGGCTATCGGGCGCAGACGGCAGGACGTGTGAAAATCGATTCTAATACCTATGTTACGCTAGTAACAAAGGTAATAAGGCGGAATCTCGAACACCAAACGTCAGATCGGTATGAAATTTTTTCTGCAGGTAGATATGGATGAGGTCTTTCCACTGCTGCAAATTTCACGTTGATGGGATGTACCGTTGATTTGTAAAAAATCGTTAACTAAAATCTTTCTATCCTGTAAATCTCCGGAACCGGAAGTCAGATCGGTATGAATTTTTTTCCCCAAGTAGATATGGATGAGGTCTTTCTACTGTTAAAGAAATCATGTTGATAAAGTGTACCGTTGATTTTTAAAAAATCGCTCACTAAAATCATTCTGGCCTATATATCTCCGAAACCGGAAGTCAGATCGAGAAAAAATTCAATAGCGATCAATGGCGCTATGGGGCCTATCGAACGAGATATCAACCATATTGATCGCATGAGCCATCTCGAAAAAAGCTTGCCTAGATGAAACGCGTCCACAGACGCACATACAGACATCAGCAAATTTCACCTTGCTGGGTCGATTTTTCATATTCAATTTGATTCTACGGTGTCGTAATTAAACTGTCGAGCCAGATCGCGCCGAGTTCTATCGATTGAGAATGTTTTATACAGGTGAGATAGCTTGTGTGGATGGCTATCGGGCGCAGACGGCAGGACGTGTGAAAATCGATTCTAATACCTATGTTACGCTAGTAACAAAGGTAATAAGGCGGAATCTCGAACACCAAACGTCAGATCGGTATGAAATTTTTTCTGCAGGTAGATATG
>NW_027041561.1:0-45836 GCF_037179485.1 Ochlerotatus camptorhynchus
CGTTAACTACTTTAAAAATGAACACCATAGTCAAATATACAATTCTTTGCTTCACCGACAACCATTGTAAGGCATCTAGCATCAAAGTTGAGGAAGTGAATCTTTTACATCTCAAAATCAAACGCATTATTTTACTCTGCAAGCGCTGTAATCTCGATATTTGTGTTGCATTGGCCAGAAAAAAACTGGAAGTGCAAAAGTCTAGATGAGGAGAGATGATTGATTTGTATAGCTGTATTTTACTGGCAATAGTTAAATCGTTTTTCAGGTGACATAAAATTCCATACTTCTCGGCAATTTTCTTGATGACATTGTCAATGTGGGAGCTGAACTTAAGTGTGTCATCATTAATCACGCCAAGATATTTAATCTCCCGAACGCGATCACTAGTCTCATCATCAATTATAACAGAGACGTTCTCATTTACTCGATTCCGCGAAATTACCATAAATTTAGTTTTACTTGTATTCAATTTCAACTGCTCATACTTCAACCATCTACTTAGAGAACGCAAATCTTCATTTAAGTGTAAAACGGCATCATCTAAATCCTTAGCTGCAATGAATAACACAGTATTATCTGCAGAAAGATTATTGTCGCAAAATCGGAAAACACGTCGCAAGTCATTAATATACATAATAAATAACAGTGGCCCTAATACACTTTCCTGGGCACTCCAACGTTATTCCTTACGGGACTGGAAACAAAAGCATTAAAAACAGTCCGTTGAGTCCTGCCAGACAAATAGCTTTCAAACCATTTATATGCAGTACTCGTAATTCCAAAGCGCTTGATTGATCTCAACAATAAGGGCCTAGAAATTGTTTCAAAAGCGCGTTTAAGATCCAAAAACAGCAACAATCGTATCTTTACACTCCAAGTTATTTTTCCACTTCGCTAATACCAAATTCAACGCAGTTTCACAAGAATGACCTTCCCGATATCCCGATTGTTCTGGTATCAACAAACTATTACTATTTAAATACTCCAACAGCTGGCCTTTAACAACAAGTTCTAAAATTTTCTCTAATGTGTGCAACATGTTGATGGGACGAAACTCTTCGGCTTTAATCGTTCCAGCAACCTTTTGAATAGGGACCACTAAGGCTTCCTTCCAAATTTGTGGCACATATCCAGTTTGTAATGATTCATTAATAAGGTCCAGCAAGATGTGGCCAATGACATGAAAGCAATCTTGAATAACTCTAGCATTAACATTATCTACTCCAGCCGATTTTCGTAATGCAAAAACAAATAACTCATAGTTCATCTTATGTAATTGGGTGAAAAACTTCAAATCTACAACTACTATTAACTGGCTGTTTTATTTCGTCAGGTTCATCGACCTGAAACACTGTCTACAAAATAATCATTAAACTTAGCTGCAATTACTTGTTCTGACTGTTCTAATGTGCCATTAAAAGTTATGGACCGCAGTTTGCAATTACTAGGTTTTAATAAAGATTTCAAAATTTTCCGTAACTCTTTGCTGTTGTTTTGATGCTGATCAATCTTCCTTTGAACATATTCACAACGAGTTTTCTTTATCGATTGTGAATACTGATTACGCGCGATTGTGTTTCTATTCCAATGGTTGTCATTATTTGATCTCCAAATTTTTTTATACCATTTGCCCCTTTTCCATTTAAGATGCAAAAGATCCAAATTGTACTAGCTGTTCGAGTTTTTCAAAGAAACAAACTTTTGCTCAACTAGTTGATTGGTACACGTTTTCAAAGCGTTATCAAGATTCATCTAAAATACCGGCCGCGAATGGAAAATCCACGCTCCTCTCAACAAGATTCGAAACAGCTTGCTTGCAGCACTTCAATTTTACAAAATTATCTTTATCGTTAACATGGTCTAAGACATTAATCACTAAGGTCTCATGATCGATTATTTTCAAATCAGTATCCGTAACTGAACAAATGGAATCAAAATTGGAATAAACGTGGTCAATTAAAGTTCTACTGTGCCTGGAAATACGCGTATATTCATTTACCGTTTGCTTTAAATTAAAAAACTCAGCTAAACGCTTCAAATGATTAGCATTATGGTTATCACGCCAATTAATATTAAAATCACCAGATAACGTATTTAATTTACTAGAATCTAGGAATGTCTCGAGCCAGTTCTCCAAAACTTCAACAAAACGCTGGTCACTAGAACTGGGAGAATGATACAAAACACAATAATTACCCATTTTCATGCCACGTACAACTGTAATGCCCAAGAACCAGTTGCCATCAATAACTTCGTTGGTACGAAGGTTGAATTGAACTGATTCTTGGACGACCGATGACTGTTTCATTGATATATGATTTTTTCATAAATATGAATCCTCAGTAGACGTGTTTTTTTATCAAAGGCAAGTGTCACTCGAACCATAACAGCAATTTATAAAATAACGAACATTTGAATGGCTCGAGTGACACTTGCCTTTGATAAAAAAAACACGTCTACTGAGGATTCATATTTATGAAAAAATCATATATCAATGAAACAGTCATCGGTCGTCATTGAAAAGCAATGCAACTATGTTCTGGCAATCTAATTGACTTTTATTGGTTCTGTTGTCTTGTGAATTTTAGCTAAAAACGGTCTCTTTTCTGATTTTTATCTCTCAATCTATGAAACATACACGAAAACTATGTTGGAACGAAACTTCTAGAACAATATGAGGAACATTATGCCGTACACTACACATTTTTATATCATATGGGTGGAAAATTCGTAGAACAAATACTTTAAAATTCTTCACATTTTAAGATATCTTCGAGCATGAAACTAAGTCAAAATTCAATAAAATCACTTCGAATAGTCAACCTTTGGTTACAAAGTTGATACATAACACATTAAACTTTGCTATGAAAGTTGTTACAGCAGCTTTCGTTGTTTCAGTCTCGAGATACAAACATTGTAAGCCGTAAATTACCTTAAAAACATAAAATTAACTTGAAGCACCTCTAAATCAACACCGATTTTGCTGAAAATTTGCACAAAAGTTCAAATTAACATGACGAACAGTAATCACGGTTGACCCGTTACATTCCGAACATTTTGTTTAAAATGAACAGGTCTATTATATTATATATAATATATATATATATATATATATATATATATATACATATATACATATATATATATATATATACATATATATATATATATATATATATATATATATATACATATATTTATATATATATATTTTTTTTTTTTTTTTTTTTTAATTTAAAGGTAGATACAGACCTTAAGCAGCTTTTATAGTAAGCTAGCAAGACAACTATTAAAACTATCTTCGTGTTTTTGATAAGTTCGAGTGGACTACTGAACGTTCACATATGGATGCGATATATGCACAGCTCTGCAAATGAATGGGGGTAGTGTGATGCTGCTATAATAAATAAGTATAATTGGTAAAATGGTACCCTCCGCCACTTGAATGACACGCAAGCAACGCAATACAGATTACAATTTCGTTTCATTCAGTCGGCATGTACAAACATTCTTTTGATTAGAAGGTTAATGCTTCGTAGTGTACATTGGTATAAGCATTATTTTGTTGTTGTGACATATTCCGAAAGTCATGCACTGCAGCAAATGCATAAGCATTGCTAATACGACAGCTGAGTTCTATAACATAAAAAATGATCTTGGATTTAGTCTAATTTTCTAGTCGGCCGAAAGAACGGTTCAAATTCTAGAAGAAAAACCAGCAAATAAGGAAATCAATCATGATTCGCAGTTGGATCAGTAATTTCAACCGTGATCTCTGAAAGAAAACATTACTTTAACCACCTTTAACAACTCATATCGCTTAAACACCCACCAAAGGAATGCCATATTCAGACTGAACTATGCTATGGTCCATATTGACATATTTAAAAAAAATCTGTATTTACTCCAAAAATTGTGTTTTTTTCAATATGCCATAAAGGCTTGAAACGTATAATGTAATTCGAATCAAGTCGATTGAATGAGCCGTTATCGAGAAATCGTTAAAAACGTACTGTGTAAATTGCAGCTCAGAGACACCAACCGTGCAAAAAAAAAAAAACCGCATTAAAAACCGTGTGGAAAAAGACTTGAATGTATTTGCTATCCATTTGTTCAGCATGTTCACGATGCAGTTTGATTCATATCCCCAAAATATGAGCCTGTGCATAAAATTAAAAAAATAATAATAATAAGGTTTAGGACTAGCGCAAAAGGTTTAAATTGATAAAGACTTGGATTCCTGACGGAGATTTCAGACATGCCATGCGAAGAAGATATTTCATAGGTTCATATCGAAGACTTTTCTTCTTCTTCTTATTCATTACTTTATTTAGCGTTGGTCTCTGTTCCGCAATGCACCGGGACCAACGGCTTTACTTCCCTTCCGAAGGAAGACGTGACCAGAGATTTTAAACCTCAGAAAAATCCCACCGACCTCGGCTGGGATTGAACCCAGACCCATTGGGGTGAAAAAGCTTACCACTACACCACCGGCGCCGGCTTATCGAAGACTTCAAACAATCGTAACGGGAATCGAAGGTTCTCGCAAACAAATCTCTCGAAATGGGTTTGCGACGATACGATATACGGTGGTACCAAACGCTCCCGAAGCAGACTATCAACGAAGACAGAATGCAGACGTTCCCACCGTACATTTATGATGTACGTTTACGACGAAGGTGACCGAATCAAACCTGACCGCCAGGGGAAGATGGTCAGAGGATGCGTACCGATTGATTACAGAATTCATTTACCAACGGATGAAGAACTGAGTTCATTAACGGAGTTGATGAAAACACCTACAAATACTTACCAACATGCAAAATCAACTCAAACTGCTGATCCAGCCTGGATGTCAGAGTGGAGAATGGAAAAGTAGAAGCAGCAGAAAAATATGCCTATGAGATGATGGGGCACGAGATTTGCGAGCAGGCACAGCAGATTGACCAAGGAACTTTGATTCATTATGTTTGTACTGTGGTCACTCCTAAACAACTGGAGCTGGAGCTGAGCATTGAGCGATCACAAAATGCAGAATCAAAACCATTTTTGACGCTAGATTATTTGATTGCTAAAAGAATTACAAACAATTAAGTTTTTGATTGAGGAGAATCACTGAAATTTGAACATCTTTGAGCAGGAATTATATCTATCTAATGCAAAATTGTAAGAGATCTAGGTGTAACCCTAGACTCAAAACTAACTTTTATAGAACATTATAATACTATCATTAGTAAAGCAAACAGAATGCTAGGCTTCATTGAAAGGTCATAATTTCGAAGACCCATACACTATAAAGCTATTATATTCCACATATGTAAGGCCAATTCTGGAATACTGCCATCTAGTATGGAATCCATACATTTCCATACACGAAGAACGCATAGAATCTGTCCAAAAACAATTCCTTTCATATGCTTTACGTAAATTGAATCGGACTGCATTTCGATTATCATCTTATGAAGGGCGCATCAACGACATTATTTCAATGCGCATAGATTCGGCAGAAATTCTCGCACAGTTAAACTTTTACACACCTTGTCGATATCTTAGAACACGGAATTTATTTTCTGAAAAATCGTACAGAACAAACTATGCAAAAAATAGCCCCATCAATGGAATGATGCGCTTGTATAATTTGCATTGCGGCACTATTGACATCGCTATGTCCAAGTAGCAAATAATAACTAAGCTAAAACAGAATAGAATTAATGCATAGTATGTAAGTAAACATTGTAATAATCATTGTTTGTAGTTTACACTAGCTTGACTAAATGAATAAAAATGAATAAATAAATATTGAATAAACAGTTTGGAGAAGCTCCCGGTAACAATAAACCGATTGAACTAACTGGAACTGCTCCATTTATCCGTGAACCAGCGCTGCCACGAATATAAATTTTTGTTTGCAATAATTTTCTATTTTTCTCATGGATTTATTTCTTATGGATCAGCGGTGCGGTATTCACCATTTTGATCTAAAATGAGTAGATTCACATTTTTTAATCTTAAATTTTTAGATAGGAAATGGATCACTATCGATCAGGACATCTCCAATCCTGATGAATATCCATTTGATCCATTTCCTATCTAAGTGTTTGTTTTTGGTATAAATTTAATAAGTTTTTTTTTTTCATTATACGCTGATGCAAATTTTATTATTATTTGAAGTCACAAAATATTGAAGGGACAAAAAGACAAAAAAAAAAACAATTGACATCGCTAACCGCACGATCACGAAGCCCACAACTGATCTCTTGCTTCCGATTTGACCTGCTTTACAAGGGGAAATAATTTATCACATATGTATGCTCTACTGATCCGCGAAGACCTCCGGGAACATTAATTTTAGAACGAATTTGAAATAAGTGGTCAACAGCTCCTTATTCCCAAAATATTATCGTTACATTGTAACTAAAGAATGTCCATTTATATGACTTCCTGAGCCTTCTCAACAACGACACTGAAATATTATATAGAAAAAACTACACCCAATCGAGAAATGTAAGATTCTATTGCAGATTTGCATGAAAAGTATGCAAGATTTGCAATATTTCGTGACATGAACAGATTATGTAATGTGGTCGCCGGATGGTTTTGTGAATAATTTTGTAATTGTCATGTTAGCTTAAGTTTCGGAAAAAGTTTGATTCCCCAAATGCATTTCATCTAGAAAATCATTTCATGAAATTTTTATGCTAAAATATGCATTCTGGACAAACTTGCTAGTACACTGCAGTCTATTAAAAGAACTGCCAATCCATTTGTTGTACGAGGTGCAGAGGTTATAATAAACTTTGAACTTTGAAAAAAAAAACCATTTCAACATGCCCCAGTGTACCTTATTTGACTTGATTCAATCTTTCAAAACGATCAGAAATCACATGTTAAGCACATGACATTTACGAAATTCTCAGAAATACTGACGTAACTTCTCCTAGACGTCAATCATAAAACGTAGACAAACATGTAATGTAAAATTGAATTTTTGGAAACAGAGTCCTATTATGTCTGTCGAGTCGTGCGTCTCTTCTGGTCACTGGTCTATTTTGGTATTACAGAAGTATTACCAAATTAGACCAGTGATCAGAAGTGACGCTTGACTTACATAAAAAGGTCCATATGTATCTTGACGAATAGACCGTTTGATTGACTTTAATGTCTCGTTTCTTTCAACTGATTCTTATGCTATAATGGCTGCTTGAATGTGTTGCTCTCAGGACACCGAAATATACATGAATTTTTCGTAGTCTTCGTTCGAATTCTTCCGAAGATAAGCAATAGAACCTTCTTGCTTGTATGTTGATAAATAAAAATACATTTATATTGATATTCCGCTGGCCGGAAAGTCTTATTTAGCTGGTCGTTGGATGAGCACCATTTTGCCGATACTCACATGTTGGTCCCATTTAGAAAATTTTCATATTGAGAAAATTACGACTAAACAAACACACTTAGAAATAACCTATTTTACACGTGACGGCATTCATTTTTGACATAATGGAAGAAACTTAACCAAACATATTATGTAAAATTAAGTGCTCTAACCAGAGCTGGTAAATATCACGACCGTCATGTGACAATGAGAAAACAGGTCCTCTCACTATCACGAGACAAAACTACCTATAATTGAATTTCTTGTCATTTTCCAATGATCAAAAACTCATGAGAATAATTCTTATGCGGTTTTGACATCAACATTTCTAACTGATTTAGATGAATTTAAGCAAACAACTGTATGTAATCAGTAAATGAATATATAATTAAGATTTCCTCGGTACTAGTAACATTAATAGCAATAAATGAGCTAGTAATTACGATGATCACAACACTGTCACGTACTGTCATGACAAAAATTTCCATGAGATTTTGAAGAAAATCTCTATCATCGTTTTCTCATCCGATGATAGTGACAGAAGTATCTCTGTAAATATCACGTGAGATCTTTCATTGAAAATGACATTTGCCAGCCCTGGCTCTAACAATATGTTATTCGATGAAAAGTATGTATGATTTAGCTGAATTTTACGTCCGTTTGGATTTAATTTGAATTAACAATAATACCCACGTTGTCCATCGTTCAACTCAGCAAAACAATATGGAAGTTGTGCATGAAGCCATTGATCGCCGCAAGGGCCAGCTCAGTGAAATAAAAAAAGAGCTAATGGGCACTAGAAGCACTGGTTCTTCTGGCACCCTAACGGCCATAAAGAACCACATAACATCGCTATTTGATATAGTGATGCAAGCGTCTAAAGAGACTATATCTACGTCATTGCAAACAATGACGTCGGATATGTCTGATGACTAGAAATGTTTGAATGAAGAAATCAAGCAACTCTCAAGTCTCACGATGGACATGAATTCTAGTGCGCCAATGCACAGCAATCCAATGCTGCAGTTGGATATTCTTGATGAATTGAAGTCCATTTCTGCTAATGTAGCACATTTTCACATTTCACATTTTGGAAATCGAAATAAAACTGGGGAACTTCTGGGGAACAAACGAATATGGAAAGCGGACGGGGCGGACTATGATGCTCGGAAGTTGCATCGCTTGAATCAGCAAAAAACGCTGATAAGGCTAAAAAGCGGAAGAAGCAACGAAAAGCAGACGTATTCTGTCTGATGATGATCCATTCTGTAGTTGATGATATTGTGCTGATTCGTGTTATTATTGTAATTTTGATGATTTTGATAACGACTGTGACTATGGTAATGAAAACAACCGTCATCCTCATGATAGAGACCTTCTTGCGGCAGTGAAAGATCGGTTTTGAAGGCCACCGAATAATTACCAACCAACGATCCAATTTCAAAGGGGTGAAATATTAAACCCATACCTGGCGAGTGATGTTTTCTCGCGCCCAGCTCAAGCGCACCCGCCCAACAGGTTGACTCCAGGACGTTCAGCTGCATTGTATGAGGCGTGTTCTTGCAAGCATTCGGGTTTTCTGCGGAATTGACGCACCACTTGGAGGAAGACAACATTATCGTGGATCCCGACGAACGCCAGGAATTGACGACTTCTCCGCGTGAGAGGGAGGTAATTAGTTTTAATCATTTGATAGATAGATTTTCTACAGTAAAAACGACAGACTTGCCTGAAGTCAATAATAGCAAGAGAAAGTGCGATAGCAAAGATTTTGTAATTTATTGCCAAAATTTAAACAGGATGAAGAACGCCATAAAGGTCAATGAAATTTATAAACAGGTAGACGCTTCTAGTTATCCTATCATTTTAGGCACCGAAACAAGTTGGGATGCCAGCTTAAATAGTAGAGAAGTTTTCGGAGATCGCTTTAATGTGTTTAGGGATGATCGTAACAAAACGTTATCCAACAAAAAGTCTGGTGGAGGTGTATTAATCGCAGTGTGTACCGACTATGAATCGGAAAAGATTGAATCAAGCAAGTGTAAGGAGTTTGATCATGTTTGGGTCGAATGTTTTACTGGAAATTAAATCCACATCTTTGCGACAGTGTATTTTCCTCCTGAAAGTGCCAAAAAAGAATCATATGAATTGTTTTTTAGGATTGCTAATACTATTATTTCTAAATGTGAGCCTGAAGCAAATGTTCATATTTACGGTGACTTTAATCAACGAGCAGCAAATTTTATTGTTGACGACGAAAATGAATCTGTTTTGATACCGATTGTTGGAGACAACGAAACGCTCCATTCTTTATTTGACAAAAGCGCAGAGATTGGACTTTATCAAGTCAATCATGTCTGAAATCATAACAATTGTTATTTAGATTTATTATTTACGAATATGACCGATGATTTCTGCGTGATTGAGGCTCCTGCACTTCTATGGAAAAATGAAATATTTCATACTGCAATAGAATTATCCGTATTTATACACGATAACACCACAATGTTGGATGGCGATTTGTTGGAAACCTATTTTGACTTTAGACATGCAAACTATGAGCTAATCAAAAACAATTTAAATTCTATTGACTGGCAAAGTTTGATTAGAAATTCGAGCCCAGAGCAGGCTGTAGATATGTTCTATGAAATTGTATACGATATATTAGAGACGACAGTACCGAAAAAGCTAAGGAAAAAAATCAAAGAAATCTAAAACTCCAGCATGGTACAATAGGCAAATAAATAATCTCAAAAATAGAAAACAAAAGGCTCATAAAGCCTATAAAAGAGAGCAAAATAATAGTAACCTCGCAATTTATTTGAACATATGCGATCATTTAAACTGTGAAATAAAAAAACCCATACGAACGGTATAATACTCAGGTTGAAGACAACATTAAATCAGACCCAAAATCATTTTTTAACTTTGTTAGAGACAAACAGAAGTCAAATAATTATCCATCGAAAATTTTCCTAGACAACAAAACAGAAAAAACGACTAGCGAGATCAGTAACTTATTTGCTGAGTTTTTTCAGGATATTTACACAAGTCATGATGACCAAGGCCGGGATTACCAGTATTTCTCATACCTTCCTGAGCTAATGAGAGATATTGTAGTTAATAATGTTACCCTCAACGAAATCTTACATTCTCTAAATACATTGGATGCATCAAAGGGTGCAGGACCAGATGGATTGCCCCCAGTATTCTTGAAATCAGTATCGCAGGAGATAGTAAAGCCTGGCCTGGTAAAGTTCTGGCTATTTAACTCTTCTCTCGAATGCTGTCAATTTGGAAGGAATCGTATTTGATTCCAATTTACAAAAGTGGAAAAAAATCAGACGCAAAAAATTACCGTGGAGTTGCTATAATGTCCTGCATTCCTAAACTCTTTAAATCTATAATAAATCAAAGTGTTTGCGCACAAGTTAAACATTTAATTACAGGCAAACAGCTTGGTTTTGTTAAAGGACGTTCAACGGCTACTAATCTGTAGAATTTTGTAACATTTTCTATTAACGCAATCGATAAGGGACATTATGTTGAGGCACTATATATTGACTTCAGTAAAGCGTTTGATAGAGTTTTTTTTTTTTTATAATGCGTTTATTTTTCCAGGCTCATTTGCCGTAGCTTTGCGGAGCCGATATTCATTGTTTAGATTACAAAGTTTCTTAAAACTAACGTTAGTAAAGCGGGGGCCGATTACTCGCGGCTATCTCGAGGTTAGGGGTATTACATTTTAACAAATGGATGGCACGGTAGGGATTGAGAACACAAGGTTTGGAGAGCAATGTGCTCTTGATCTCGAACTAAGCGACCAACTGATGAAAAAGACAAACATGGGGGTACAGCGATGGGCAGCTAACAACTTGGGGGAACACAAGATGACACTAACTACTAAATCCTCAGATCGATCCGTTTTAAAAACACATAAATTAAATTAAAATATTCGAGATCTCGGCTCGCCAAGATGTCTCTAACATCAGCAAAGGTTGTTTTCCTCGGGCCCTGAGGGATGCGGATAACTCGGATCTAGCAACACAATGTAAAGTGCATGACCAAAGCACGTGGTCGATATCGTGATAGCCACTACCACAAGCGCACAAATTGCTGCCTGCGAGCCCGATTCGGAAGAAATGCGAGTCTAACGAGTAGTGATTGGACATGAGCCTTGATATGACCCGTATAAAGTCACGGCTCATGTCCAATCCTTTGAACCATAGCTTGTTCGACACCTGTGGGAGAATAGAATGTAACCATCTTCCCAGATCACTCTCATTCCATTTTTGTTGCCAGTTGGTGAGGACGTGCTGACGGGTAATTGAGAAAAATTCCGCAAAGGCGATTTGTCGATCAAAAATATCGCCTTCCATAGCGCCCACCTTAGCTAGCGAGTCCGCTTTCTCATTACCCGCAATTGAGCAATGAGATGGGACCCAAACTAAGGTGATAGTATAGGAGCAGTTAGATAAAGTACTCAATTTTGCTCGGATTTCGGTAAGGAAATACGAGGAGTGCTTCATCGGCCTCATTGATCGAATAGCCTCCAACGAGCTAAGGCTATCTGTAAAAATAAAATAGTGATCAGATGGTAGTGAGGCAATTTGCTCTACTGCGTAGAATATGGCTGCTAGTTCCGCAACGTATACGGAACAGGGTTTTTGCAGTTGATATGAGGCGCTATGAAATTCGTTGAATACTCCAAATCCAGTGGAAGCGTTTATAGTTGACCCATCTGTGAAAAAACTCTTATTGTTACATGGTGGTACTTGTTTGCAAAAATTAAGGGAACAACCATCGACCGATGGTGATCTGGTATTCCACGGATTTCTTGCAACATGGTCAGATCAAAATTTACAGAGGAACTATAAAAGTCTTGGAGGCAAACACGAGAGGAATTGAATGAAGAAGGGCCAATCTCCAGCGTCATGTACTAGTAATAGAGACTCATGAATCTTGTTTGATGATTTCTGTCGAGCAGCTTCTCAAAGTTTTCTATTACCAATGGGTTCATTACTTCACAACGGATAAGAAACCGGAAGGACAGTTCCGCGAAACGATCTGTCAGTGGGAGAACACCCGCGAGTACTTCGAGGCTCATCGTATGCGTCGAGTGCATACAGCCAAGCGCGATTCGGAGGCAACGGTATTGAACCCGTTGCAGCTTCAAGATATGTGTTTTCGCCGCGGATTGAAAGCAGAAGCTACCGTACTCTAGAACCGACAAGATGGTTGTTCGATATAACCTGATCAGATCTTCCGGGTGTGCTCCCCACCAAGTTCCGGTAATTGTACGAAGAAAATTGATTCTTTGTTGGCATTTTTGTTTCACATACGCAATATGTTTTCCCCACGTGCTTTTGGAATCGAACCAGACACCTAAATACTTGAAAGATATACTTTGAGTCATCTCACTGCGTCCTAGCAAGAAGTACGGTCGACTTGTTTCGCGCTCCGTTAATTTGGAAGTTTTCTCGCTATTATCTGACGTAAATAATCAGTTTTTTCTCGCTTAGTGATTCCTGGCATAATTCCCGATAAATTTATCAAAAAGTGAGTTTTTTTCTGAGAAGAAAGTGTGTTTTCGGCATCATCGGAAGGAAAATTGTTTTTGCGATTGCCAATTCGCCAACCATTTTGCGCACCATCGGTGCGTGGTCACGCATGCCTGTGCACACGGATCATCGTCATCGAGTGTCAGCATCTGCCTCCACATTCAAACCGCTCATCCATCTTCAGCTGAGTGCCGAGCTTCATACAAGCACACACCAACGAAGACCGCCCGCACACGCGGATCGAAGATCATCAAAGCTGCGCGTCGCTCCGCTGCTGCTGTGTAAACGCTCGGTGATAGTAGTATAGGATTATCAGATAAGTTTTTGTTTCTTGTTTCTTTCTTTCTCCCATCAGTTAAATTTTAAGTTTGTGTTTCTGTGTTTGTATTTTTTTTTCTCGTGTATTGTGTCCGAGTAATTTTGATTATCGTTGCAGTGGTAGAGCGTTTTTCGCTCCCACTAGTACGGCAAAATGGACATTTTGTCGGAAGACGAAATGGACGTTTTGTCGGAAGATGACACTTCTTTGCCACGCGATAGCAAGAAGGGTCGAAAACGTCTGTCATCCCAGAAATCAGATGATGCCATCCTTGGTTCGTCATCTCAGTCTGGTAATGGACAGGGACAGATAAGCCCCCGATCGCGAGCCTACCCAGAAGACTCGACTGGCCCATGGGTTGTTTACTTTCAGCCCAAAAAGAAACCTTTGAATGTAATGCAAATTACTAATGATCTGACGAAGCGGTTCTCGGCCGTGACCGAAATCTCGAAGGTGAGGTACAATAAACTTCGCGTTGTCGTCTCTAACCTGAAACAAGCTAACGAGATTGCTGCCTCCCAGCTCTTTACACTCGAGTATAGAGTGTACATCCCAGCTCGTAATGTGGAGATCGAAGGTGTGGTCACCGAAGCGAGTCTGACCCCCGAGATCTTGGCGAAGCAAGCGGTTGGCCGTTTCAAGAACCCCTTGCTTCCCACGGTTGAGATACTGGAAGTCCAGAAGCTGAACTCAGTATCTTTCAGCGAGGGTAAAAAGAGCTTTACCCCCACAGACTCGTTTCGGGTGACCTTTTCTGGTTCAGCCCTTCCTCACTACATCGAGTTGGGAAAACTTCGGCTACCTGTGCGTTTGTTTGTTCCTCGGGTCATGAACTGCCAAAATTGCAAACAGTTGGGACATACGGCCTCTCACTGTGGCAGCAAGGCACGCTGTTCCAAATGCGGGGAGAAGCACGAGGATGGCGCCTGCACAGTCACTGCACCAAAATGCGTGTACTGTAAGGGAACTCCTCATGGTCTCTCATCGTGCCCGGCGTACAAACAACGCGGGGAGAAACTAGAACGCTCTCTTAAGGAGCGTTCCAGGCAGTCTTTTGCAGCAATGCTAAAAACAGCCACACCATCAACCAACGACAAAAATCCCTTTGCTGTTTTGTCTGATGACGAGTCTGACTCTGACTTGGCTGAGGAGGGAGTTTCTTTCAGTTTTCCGGAAGGTTCTGCACGGAAACGAAAACGCATCCGTTCGCGGAAAGTTGCAGATAAGGAACCCCAAATCAGCTTGCCCAAATCAAGGAGTGATGGAAAAAAGGAAGTTTCAACTCCTCCTGGTTTCCGCCGAACTGACTATAACCAGAACTTTCCATCTCTCCCGGGGACATCAAAAACCCCTGATGGCCCATTTTTAAGAACAGAAGCCCCTTCTTCATCCGGGTTGTTCTCATTTGATAAAATTGTGGACGATATTCTCAAGTACCTCAATATTTCTGATCCTCTCAAAAGCATTGTTCTGGCAATGCTTCCTTCTGTGAAGACCCTCTTGAAGCAATTGACATTGAAGTGGCCCCTCATTGCAGCAATCATTTCCTTCGATGGATAATTTTCCAAACGAGGTCGGGGATTTGATCACTGTTCTACAGTGGAATTGTCGAAGTCTCATTCCTAAATTAGATTCTTTTAAGTTTTTAATTCACAATAATGATTGTGATGCATTTGCTGTTTGTGAAACTTGGCTCTCTTCAGATATCGATCTTCCTTTTTATGATTTTAACATTATTCGACTGGATCGTGAGGATTCGCGTGGAGGAGGGGTACTTTTGGGGATCAAAAAGTGCCATTCCTTCTATAGAGTGAATCTTCCACAATTTCCAGGTATTGAAGTTGTTGCATGTCAGGCTATTATTAAAGGTAAGAGCCTTTGTATTGCTTCTGTTTATATTCCTCCTAGAGCCGTTGTTAATCGCAAACAACTTTCAGATATCTGTTCGGTACTTCCTGCTCCACGGTTGATTATGGGAGATTTGAATTCCCACGGTACAGGCTGGGGGGAACTGTATGATGACAACCGTTCTACTTTGATATATGACCTCTGCGACAGCTTTAATATGACAATTCTTAACAATGGAGAAGTAACACGTTTGGCTGGCCCATCCTCGAATGGAAGTAGATTAGACCTCACACTTTGCTCTAACTCATTATCGTTGGATTGCACGTGGAATGTGATCCAAGATCCCCACGGTAGTGATCACTTGCCGATCAAAGTTTCAGTTGCCAGTGGGTTCAATCCGTCGGAACCCGTTAACGTCGCGTACGATCTTACCCGTAATATCGATTGGACAAAGTTCAAGAATGTGATAGAAGATGCCCTAACGTCGGTAGAAGGGCTTCCACCGTTGGAGGAATATAACTTCCTCTCCAATCTGATCTTGGACAGCGCGCTTCAAGCTCAAACTCGGCCGGTTCCAGGAACGTCTTTCCGTAGGAAACCTCCTTCCCCTTGGTGGGACCAGCAATGCACTGAGGTTTATCGTAAAAAGTCCGACGCGTTTAAGCTTTTCCGGAAACGTGGAACACCCGTACATTTCGAAGCGTACTCGGCTCTTGAACGCGAACTCAAGAGCCTCATCAAAGCCAAGAAACGCGGATACTGGCGGCAATTCGTGGACGGATTATCGCGCGAAACGTCGATGAATACGCTTTGGAATGCGGCGCGAAGGATGCGTAACCGGTCTTCAAACAACGAGAGCGAGGAGTACTCCGATAGTTGGATCCTCAAGTTCGCGCGAAAAGTACGTCCTGATTCTGTGCCGGCACAGATGATTCCTCGCGAAACGACGAATTCGGTAGACGAGATCAGCCAGCCTTTTTCAATGCTGGAGCTCTCACTTGCGCTCCTTTCGTGTGGCAATTCGGCTCCGGGGGCTGATAGAATCAAGTTCAACTTGTTGAAGAACCTCCCAGACGTCGCTAAGAGGCGCATGTTGAACTTGTTTGGTCAGTTCCTGGAGCTCAATATTGTTCCGGATGATTGGAGGCGGGTGAGAGTTATAGCCATTAAAAAGCCTGGAAAACCCGCGTCAGATCACAATTCGTATCGTCCCATAGCGATGTTATCGTGCATTCGAAAATTGATGGAGAAAATGATCCTTTTTCGTCTGGACAAATGGGTTGAGTTGAACCACCTACTCTCAGATACTCAATTTGGTTTCCGTAGGGGCAAGGGAACGAACGACTGTCTCGCGTTGCTTTCCACTGAAATTCAGTTGGCTTTTGCTAATAAAGAGCA
The DNA here is from genome assembly GCF_037179485.1 of Ochlerotatus camptorhynchus. Classification (NCBI taxonomy): domain Eukaryota; kingdom Metazoa; phylum Arthropoda; class Insecta; order Diptera; family Culicidae; genus Ochlerotatus; species Ochlerotatus camptorhynchus. Next base: position 16,505 of record NW_027041561.1, read on the forward strand.
AATGGCTTCTGTCTTCTTGGATATTAAGGGGGCTTTTGATTCAGTATCCGTTGAAGTCCTTTCAGACAAACTCCACGCTTGTGGCCTTTCTCCATTAATTAATAACTTTTTGTACAATTTGCTGTCAGAGAAACATATGAGCTTTTCTCATGGAAACTCTACAGCTTCACGATTTAGCTACATGGGTCTCCCCCAGGGCTCATGTTTAAGCCCCCTTCTGTATAATTTCTACGTCAGAGAAATTGACAATTGTCTAAGGGACAACTGCACGTTGAGACAACTTGCAGATGACGGAGTAGTGTCTATGACAGGACCCAGAGAGGCCGACCTGCAAGGACCCTTACAGGATACCTTAGACAATTTGTCTACTTGGGCTATCCAGCTAGGTATCGAATTCTCCACGGAGAAAACTGAGTTGGTCGTTTTTTCTAGGAAGCATAGCCCAGCACAACCAAAGCTTCAACTTTTGGGTAAACCGATCACTCATTCTATGTCCTTCAAATATCTTGGGGTCTGGTTCGATTCAAAATGCACCTGGAGATCCCACATTGAGTATCTGAAGCGGAAATGCCAACAAAGGATCAATTTTCTCCGAACAATTACCGGAACGTGGTGGGGAGCCCATCCGCAAGATCTTCTAACGTTGTACCGGACAACGATTTTATCGGTTTTAGAGTACGGTAGTTTTTGCTTCCAGTCGGCGGCTAAAACGCACATCATCAAACTGGAACGGATCCAGTATCGCTGTCTTCGTATCGCGTTAGGATGCATGCACTCGACTCATACGATGAGTCTCGAAGTGTTAGCGGGCATGTTGCCACTCTCTGATCGGTTTTCGGAATTATCCCTCAGGCTCCTCACCCGTTGTGAAATTATGAACCCACTGGTGATTGCCAACTTTGAGAAGCTTCTTGAGCTAAACCCTCAAACTCGTTTTATGTCATTGTACTACGTGTACATAACACAGGATGTCAGCCCTTCGCAGCATAATCCCTATCGTGTTTGCTTCTCCGACTTCGACAGTTCTGTTCATTTTGATTTATCAATGACGCAAGAGATTCGCGGAATCCCAGAGCATCATCGTTCCATGATTGCTCCGTCAATTTTCGCTGCAAAGTTTGGCCAAGTTGATTCCGCAAGATCGTTCTTCACAGATGGATCACTAATAGAGTCGTCCGCTGGTTTTGGTATTTTTAACGAATTTCATAGCGCCTCTCGAATGCTTCAAGCTCCTTGTTCCGTATATGTTGCTGAGCTGGCGGCAATACATTGTACGCTAGAAACGATCGCCTCACTTGCACCAGATCATTATTTTATTTTTACGGATAGTCTCAGTTCTGTCGAGGCTATTCGCTCCATGAGGCCGGTAAAGCACTCCTCGTATTTTCTCATGAAAATACGAGAGCTTCTAAGTGCTTTATCTTTAAGATCTTTTGTCATCACCTTTGCATGGGTCCCATCTCATTGCTCGATTCCGGGCAATGAGAAGGCGGACTCGCTTGCAAAGGTGGGCGCTATGGAAGGCGATATTTACGATCGACAAATCGCCTACGACGAATTTTTCTTCATTTATCGTCAACAGTCCCTCGCCAGCTGGCAAAATAAATGGAGTGAAGGGAGTTTGGGACGATGGTTATATTCAATCATCCCTAAGGTGTCGAAGTGTCCTTGGTTCAAGGGGTTGGATGTGGGTCGAGACTTCATTCGTATGATGTCTCGCCTCATGTCCAATCACTACTCGTTAAACGCTCACTTGTTCCGTGTTGAGCTGGGCGACAGTAATCTCTGTGAATGTGGACAAGGTTACCAGGACGCAGATCACATTATTTGGTCATGTGCTGAGCACCGTGGAGTCAGATCCGAGTTGTATGATTCCCTTCGGGCTCGAGGTAGACAACCTAATGTTCCAGTTCGGGATATTTTGGCTAGACGCGATCTGGAGTTTATGCAACTCATATATGTTTTCTTGAAGAATATTAACCATAGATTGTAAGTTTGATTAACCTTGTGTTTAGTTTGTGTTTTGTATGTGTGTGTGTATTTTTTTTTGTAGATTTGTTTCTGTAATAATTGTATAATTACAGAGTTGATATAACGTCGATAGGATTAAGTATTTGTTTTAGAAATAGTGAAATTTTTGAATCATAAATCATATTCCAAATCTCCTTTTCCCTCTCCCGATCCAAACAATTGTCATCCACTAACCTCGAGAAGACCGCGAGTAATCGGTTCCAATCCTTTAATTTTAAATTTAAGACATTTATAATGTATAAAGAAAATGATAACTTGGCTCTGTAAAGTTTATTCGAATGAGCCTGTACAAATAAAGTAATTAACAAAAAAAAAAAAAATATACTTTGAGTGATTGTTCTACCCTTTAGTTGAAGCTGTAACTGTGCAGGATGATGCTTCCTAGAAAAAACAACCAACTCAGTTTTCTCCGGAGAGAATTCGATACCCAGCTTCTGTTTGATAGAGTTGATATCCCTCTTTTTCTATTCAAATTATCATAGTTAGGTTTTAGTCAACATTTATTAAAGTGGATTCAGTCATACTTGACCGGTAGGACACAAAGAGTTAGATTTGAAGGAGATTTGTCGTCAGTAGTCAATGTAACATCTGGTGTGCCACAAGGTTCCCATCTTGGACCATTACTGTTTACTCTATTTGTTAATGATGTAGAGCACATATTGAATATTCTGAATGCCTCAATATATGCAGACGACATGAAACTTTTCCTGGAAATTCGTGAAACGTCTGATCTTGTAGTATTTCAACAAGAAATTGATCACTTTTACACTTGGTGCTCAAAAAGTTTATTAAAGCTTAATGTGAAGAAATGTAATTCCATTTCATTTACAAGAAAGGAAATTATTAGACAAGAATATGTAACAATAGGACAAAACAGAGTTGAAAGGTGCAATCAAGTTAGAGATTTATGTGTTATACTAGATTCAAAATTAAGCTTTGTTGAACATTATAATAACATCATCTACAAGGCAAGCAACATGCTAGGGTTTATTAAAAGATTAAGCTTTCATTTCAATGATCCATACACAATCAAAACATTATACGTTGCATATGTAAGGCCCCTCCTTGAGTACTGTAGTATAGCCTGGGCTCCATATCAAGATACTCTTATAAACCGTATTGAATCAGTTCAAAAACAGTTTCTATTATTTGCTCTAAGAAAGTTAGGCTGGACGAGTTTACCCTTACCATCCTATGAGTCTCGGTTTATGTTGATGAATTTGGATGCCCTTGAAAAGCGAAGGCAGTTTGCAATGATAGCTTTTAAAAACGATGTTGTAGCACAAAGAGTAAATGCCATAGAGATTTTAGAAAATCTAAATTTTTATGCTCCCACTCGTTCCTTAAGAAACAGAAATATGTTTTATATTAACAACCAAAGAACAAACTATGCCAGGAACGCGCCTTTAAATATAATGATGTCTTGTTATAATGAACATTATGAAACAATTGATTTGACAATGAACAAAAATGCTCTTAAAAAACGTTTCTCTTCGAGGTTGAAAATTAAAATAGATGTTAAGTGTTTTTGTTAATTAAAGTGGTCTACATTGATTGACGACGAATAAATAAATAAATAAAAGTGACACTCAGTTGATACTAACAGTGTGTAAGCAGTGTGTATTTGTATAAATTGTTGGCTATCTACTACTTCTAGTAAAAAAATAGCACTGGATGGTCAAAATATTTTTGTAGTAACAAAAAAGTTTCTTTGGTAACTTGAATGTACATATACAATCAATCACCTGTCCTCATCTGAACTTTTTCCCTTCCATTCAATTTTTGGTCAATGAAAAACAAATTTCGGGACTACAGCACTTGTAGAACTGTAAGATTTTAAGATGTAATAGCTCCACTTCCTCAACTTTGATGCTGGACGCTTTACAGTGGTTATCGGTGAAGCAAAGAATTGTATATATGACAATAGTGTTCATTTTTAAATAACGTTTTGCTGACACGTTATTTGTGTGATAGAATTGAACGAGAATTTTATAAATATAAAACTAGAAACGCGTATAAAAAAAACCAAATATGTTACCTCTGCATCTCAAAATGCATTATATTTTAGGAGAATATTTTTTTCTTCTGTTCGGTGCCTAGACACATAAAACGTTCAGCTTCACTTATATAATTGCATTCCACACGTTTAAACTTTCGTTTGAAAAGTTATCTTGCGGATTTTTTTATGATTGGCAAATTATGTATCTTGACGAAAATAAAATATCTCTAAAGAATTATTTTGTATGGATAGCTTGCATGACAACTTTTCTAATAATAATTGTAGCACTGTAAAAACTATTTTGTTCGTCACGATGTTGATGATTGATTTTTTTATAGTTGGTTTAATAATAGTTGATAATACGAAAAATAGTATTTTTCCGTAGTCTACAAGGGTTTAAACCAAGCGCTCGTATTACGGATTTACACTCCCGATCATAAGTACGGGGTTACCCCCAATAAAACATGCAAATGATTTTTGTTGATATCTTTACCATTTTACGTCAAATTTTGATTATCTAACGGCCATTTGAAAGGTATTGAATTAAAGTTACTTTGTAGGTATTTTTCTACATATTTGTTTCAAATTTTGTTTGCTGAAATTTTTGTTAAAGTTACAATATTTTCCAATTCACACGCTGCTGCGACTTTGAATTTCATAATTAATTAGCTTTTTACGGATAATTATTGGCCTTCAACTTTTATTCAATTTATGCGACACGCAAACATCTTATATAAACGTTAAATCACTTAATTCGTTTTGATGATGTATCTTAATTTTGAAAACATATGTAATTCTGTGAAGAAGCGGCTCTGATCTTCAGAATAATAGTAAACAAACCATTTAATTTTTCAAGACTTTGAATAACATCCAGAGAACTTTATTGAAATAATACTGAAAGTCCATGGATATCAGATAATTTCTTTAAAACTTATACGAAGGTTCCTATACTTCTATGAAGTTTCTATAATAAAATTCCATGACCTCATCGATCGGACTCTTTCCCAATCGATCGGACTTATCCCTGTGCCTCTATGAAGTTTCTTAGATTTGTGGTGGATTTTGAGAAAGTTGCGTCCACTTCTACCAAGTTTTCTGAACTTGGTAGATTGTTGATAGCTAAACTACAACTAAGTTTTTCCTATATCCCATTCTATATCCTGGAAATTTGACCAAGATCTCCGAACATCATGTTGAATTTCAAGAATATTCCCATCTACAAGATTTTCGTTTCTTTTTTTTCTGTACCCTGAAGTTCTATAAAAAAATGATGCTTCATGCAAATCTCTAAACTATTCTAGTTTTTAAGTACTAAAGACAAAAGAAGGTCGTGGAATTTTATAGCAATAAAACAGAGTTTCTGATGTTTTACGAAGTTTACTGGATTTATATGAAGTTAGCTGAGCTTTTACAGTAATAGCTGAAGTTCTATAAAACAATAAACTTCCAGAAACTCTCCAGAACTTCTACCATGTTCCTGAAGTTCTTAAAAGTTGCTATGAAATTTCTAAAAATTTATGACGCACTGCTATCAAATACACAGTTTGGGTTCCACAAGAGCAAAGGAACAAACGATTGTCTAGCGCTGCTTTCTACAGATATTCAACTGGCCTTTGCGCACAAGGATCAATTGGCTTCAGTATTCTTGGACATTAAGGGGGCTTTTGATTCAGTTTCCATTGAAATTCTGTCAGAAAATCTGCACAGATGAGGACTTTCCAGAATCTTGAATAATTTCTTGTACAATTTATTGACAGAAAAGCAAATGAACTTTTCCCTTGGACAACTGACAACTTCCAGAATTAGCTACATGGGCCTGCCCCAAGGCTCATGTCTCAGCCCTCTTCTTTATAACTTTTATGTCAAAAATATCGACAACTGTTTGGCAGAACAATGCACGCTAAGACAACTTGCAGATGACGGTGTGGTTTCCGTAAGAGGTCCACATGCCGTGGACTTGCAAGGACCATTGCAAAGTTCCTTAGCTAACTTGTCTTCTTGGGTTAGGAATCTAGGGATCGAATTCTCGCCGCAGAAAACTGAACTGGTTGTGTTTACTCGAAAGCGGTACCTAGCTCAAATGCATCTTAATCTTTTGGGCAGAAACATTACTCAATCATTGTCTTTCAAGTACTTTGGGGTCTGGTTTGATTCAAAGTGCACTTGGATTACCTATATTACGTTTTTGAAGCAAAAATGTCAACAGATGATCAACTTTCTCCGTTTAATTTGCGGCACATGGTGGGGTGCTCATCCGGGAGACCTCATAACGCTTTATAAAACAACTAATCTCTCTGTTCTAGAGTTCGGCTCTTTCTGCTTTCTCTCGGCAAGAAAATTTCCCCTAATAAAACTGGAACGAATTCAATATCGTTGTCTGCGTATTGCTCTTGGCTGTATACACTCAACGCATAACATGAGTCTCGAGGTTCTGGCAGGAGTAACACCCCTCCAGAACCATTTCTGGGAGCTCTCTCTCAGAATACTAATCAAGTGCGGAGTGACGAACACACTTATAATTGAAAATTTTGAAGAAATTCTTGGGCTGAACACACAATCTCGATTTATGAGAATCTACCACCACTACATATCGTCAGATATGTGTCTTCCTTGTTACACTCCAGACCGTGCTCACTTCACCAATCGCAGTTCCTCAATTCAATATGATCTGACCATGAAACAAGCAACTTATGGGATTCCCGATCAACTTCGACCTATTATTATCCCACGTATTTTTACTGAAAAGTACCAACACGTCAATTGCGTGAAAAAATATTTTACAGACGGGTCACGTCTCAATGGATCCACTGGCTTCGGTGCCTTCAATGAAAACTTCAGGAACCTTGTTCCGTTTATGTTGCTGAGCTGGCAGCAATCAACATCGCATTGGGGATGATTTCCAACATGCCCGCAGACCATTACTTGATCTTTTCGGATAGTCTCAGTTCGATTGAGGCTATTCGGTCGATGAAACCAAGTAGGCACTCATCTTATTTCCTTTCAAAGGTAAGGGAGCAGATGAGTGTACTGGTCGAAAGATCATATATGATTACCTTTGTATGGGTCCCCTCACATTGCTCAATCCCAGGCAATGAGAAGGCGGACTCTCTAGCAAAGGTGGGCGCGCAGGAAGGCGAATTTTATGACAGGCAAATTTCACACGATGAATTTTACCATTTAGTGCGTCAGAGTACCCTTTCGAGTTGGCAAACCGATTGGGACAATGGAAATCTTCGGCGGTGGTTACATTCAATTATTCCTAATGTTTCTTCGAGAGCGTGGTTTAAAGGCTTGGACTTAAGTCGTGACTTCATTCGCGTGATGAGTAGACTTATGTCCAACCACTACTCGCTAGATGCTCATCTCAATAGAATAAACCTCGTGGACAGCAACATCTGTCGGTGTGGAAACGGTTACGATGACATCGATCACGCAGTTTGGCAATGTACGGATAGTTACGCCGCCAGAGAGCAATTTTTGAGGCCCAAGGAAGACAACCCTATGTTCCTATCAGAGACGTGTTGGGAACTCGCGATATCTGCTATATGCAGTTGGTTTATGTGTTTCTTCAAATGTCTAGTATAAGAATTTAATTCGTTTGTCTTTTATCGCTCGTTAATAGTTTTTTTTGTCTTGTCCCCCCGTCTCGATGAGTCTCATCGTCTCCCACTGGTTACCATAGCCGGTCGAACTCCAGACGAAACTAGATCCGCACTACCATTCATACTGGCGACAACATTCTGATGAGACAACGAAACCTTACCCTCAAGCTCCTCCCTGATCCTATCCTTCGACAATGTACCTCTCTAACCTCAAGTAAGCCGCGAGTATTCGGCCCAACTCCTACTAGACATAGAATTAAGTGAATTTTGTTACAAACAAAGAACAATGAACTATCGGCTCCGTAAAGCTAACGCGATTGAGCCTACCAAATAAACGAACTAGTTAAAAAAAAAACAAACATATATTTTGCAGAGATATCAGCAAAAGTAAATGCCGAAGTAATCGGCTGTTGGAGATTTTTCCGAGCTAGATGAAGTGTGTAAGATAAAAACAAACACCATTCATGAGGTTAACCCAAAAGTGATGAAAAACCATATGGAACTGATTGATGAATCTACGCGAAACTGCACCAGTGCATGCGACACCTAGATTTGAAATCCAAAACCACAAAAGTGATGATGTACTAAAAAATATTCCATACGATTTAACAGCTAGCAAAACGTCATTATCATTTTCACATCATTTCCATCTGCTGGCCGACCGTAACGTAGATTCATCAATATGCGAGTAATCGGCACCACTGCTCTAAGTTTTTAAAAGGTGTTCGACATCAAATTGCATCACGGAAAAAAACGCTGTAGAAAACTATCCATTGGGTATTTTGTCTTGAAAATTTGGGTAGAAGTAGTTAGAGTATATTGTTTACACTGCATTTTTATCGCTGTCAGTTTTTCGAAAGTTGGAAAAATGGCGTCACCCGAAAAGCAACGTCGTGAATTGATTTTGCGCAAGCACCTGGAAAATCCTCAACTATCTCATCGGGACATCGGAAAACAACTCGGAATCGTGCAGTCAACGGTGAGTCGTGTGATTAAACGTTACTACGAAATGAGTGATCAGGATCACAAGCGTGTCGTGAAAGCGTTTAAGCGAAATCTCAATGCTTCGGTCAAGGATGTGGCCAAAAAGTTGAATCTGTCCGAGTCTTTCGTTCAGAAGCCAAGGACCGGAAAGTGCAGAAGGCTCCGAATCGTGACGAACGGCAAAATACGGTTGGAAAGTCACGGGCCCGGAAACTGTACACCCAGATGCTGACAAAGCCTCATTGTCTCATCATGGATGATGAGACTTACGTCAAGGTGGACTTCCGGCAGATTCCGGGGCTACTGTTCTTCACCGCCCAGCACAAGTTTGATGTTCCGGAGGAAGTAAGGAAGCAGAAACTTTCAAAGTTTGCCGGAACTAAGACCCATCGAAAAATACTGGGCTATTATGTCTGAAAGTTTGAAAATGATCGGTCAACTAAGTAATTTTCTACAGCGTTTTTTTTCTGGGATGAAATTTGATGTGGGACACCCTTTAAACGTTGCATGTATTAAGGGTTAAAAAAGTATACCTGTTTATTAATAATTCTGTAGTCCTGCATAAATTGCTTAAATACCTATTTTGATGAAAAAATGAAACTGAAATGAGGTAGTGAGCCCAGATTGGACCTGTAGGTAGAGTAATCGGTCTAGTGTATGGTAGCTTCAAAATCGCAATTTGTTTACATCCATTCAAAACGCTCTCCTATTCAAAAAGTACGCCAGAATTAACTAAATTTAAGAATTTCGTTACATATTGAGAGCATTGCAATCAGTTACAGCACTGGACATGCAAAATAATACACTTCGATTTTTTTGTTTTCCCACAAAAGATCGAAGAATTGTTACTTTTTAGTATGTGCATTGAAAATTGTTTCAAAATTCAAAATTACTTAAAAATAATTATACTGTAACCAGTACTGTATATTTGTTTTATGTGAGATTTACTACCATACGTTTCTATGTAAAGATAAATCATATATTCAATTATCAAGTCTATTAGGAAACACTGACACTATACCACCCATTGTGTCTTAGATTAAGCACTTCATCAAAAGCAAACCTACGTAATTTTTCAGCATTTTGCTTCAGTTGGATTTTATAGCAAGGCACCATCCCTTTACATTAATACATATTATGGTATTCCGGTTCATAAATCATACCACCAAAGTAAAATCCTTTCCTTCTGTCTGTGAACCACAAGGGAACTATCGCGTTTCTTCTATGCTTTGAACACGAGACAACGCCAGAGCTGAGAAAAGTATATTTCCATTGCGAATGATTGAGACCATCGAACACGAGGAAGAAGAATAATAAATATATTCTTGGAATTAACACCATTTCAACACCACGCTTCAGCTACCACACGGTGTCGCTCTGGCAAATAGTGGTCACAGATGAACTGGCTCGATGCCTCCGCAAAATCTGTATTGCCAAGAAATGGTCATACAAAATTAATCACACCCGATTAAAGATAAACGAACAAATCACATTTTATAGATTTTTAAGTATCTCGATATACTACAGCTAATATAAGTATCGACTTTCAACTTCTTGACTTTATAAATTTCAAATAACATGATATTTTCGCTTCTCTACTTTGCCTCCTGGTTTCGGTTTACACCGTGAACCAGGATGGGGGTTAATGGAGTCAGGATTGGCTCGCATCTCGCGATACAATAATGTACACAAACTTTGATTGTAAACAAGGTAACCCTAGTGGAGCGGTTTTTTATACGAAAATAATTTACCCCAGCCGCGTGCAACCAGCCAATAAACTTTGCTATATGATTGGGCTTCCATAGTGTGCGGTGGCCTGCTCAAACGGGTGGGTAGCGATTGAAGTGGCAAAATTACTTAATCTTACTTGCTTTAATCCGCTGAAGGTGTGGAACCAATGAGTAGATTACCGAGCTAAAGCAATCAGTTAAGTCGTGTGAATGAAATCACTGTACGATACAAGGAAATAGTGACGTCACATTGCGTTTTCGATGATTTTTTATTTACTAATTCAACAATATTCCACGATCTGCTCCACCTCTCTCTAAACCTCATTGGTTTGGAACCACCACTGCCCATGAAGAATGGTGGGTGTCGTATTATAGAAATCCATCTGATGGCTGTTTGATTTTGAATGGTGTCAAACTTTACGCGGTGCGGTGTGGGTACTGCAATCGTGGCAGTTCGGTTGATGTTAGAAGTTCTGTAGCAATCTATGATCCGCATGAATGCATATTTTTGTATTTTGTACCTTTCGTTCCAAATGATGAGCTGACCGGGTGCGCAATCGAATTATGTATATAACTTCAATTGTCGCTCCAGTTGTCCCCCTCACGCATTCTATACGTATACGTATACGTATATATATCAATCTCAATCTATCACAGAGTCTGGCTCAACTGGTTTTCTCCGGTTGGAGTACAAGATACTCCAAAATAATATTCTTCAAGAAAACATATATGAGTTTCATAAACTCCAGATCGCGTCCTGTCAAAATATCCCGAACTGGAACATTAGGAATCAAATAGCTCAGATCTGACTCCACGATGCTCAGCACAAGACCAAATAATGTGATCTGCGTCCTGGTCACCTTGTCACATTCACAGAGATTACTATCCCCCAGCCCAACACGGAACAAGTGAGCGTTTAACGAACAGTGATTGGACATGAAGCGAAACATCACACGAATGAAGTTTCGAACCACCTCCAACCCTTTGAACCAATGAATCTTCGACACCTTAGGGATGATCGAATATAACCATCGTCCCAAAAACCCTTCACTTCATTTATTTTGCCAGCTGACGAGCGACTGTTGACGGTAAATTAAGAAACATTATGTGAAGGCGATCTGTCGATCGTAAATATCGCCTTCCATAGCGCCCACCTTTGCAAGTGAGCAATGAGATGGGACCCATGCAAAGTTGATGACAAAAGATCTTAAAGATAAAGCACTTAGAAGCTCTCGTATTTTCATGAGAAAATACGAGGAGTGCTTTCCCGGCCTTATGGAGCGAAGGCATAGTTGTTATCGGTTGCTCAATAAAACATCATATAACTAATTTGGAACAAGTATACGACAGATGTCGGTAGGGTTTACAATGATAAATGTTCAATGTGTTGTGTCTGCTGGGACCTCGCTTAGCTCAGTCGGTAAAGGCGCAGCTACAAAGCAAGACCAAGACCGGTCTAGGAATTTTTCGGGTTGAAAATGTCTCGACTTCCCTGGGCATAGAAGTACACACCAAATTTAAATTGCTGAAACTCAGCAGAATTTTGCTGATTTTAGACTTGATGAAAGATCAGCAAACTTTCCAGCAAAATAATGCTGCTGAATTTTCCAGCAATTCCAACTTCTGTCAAAATGACAAAATTTTACTGATAATCAGCAAAAATTCCAGCAATATCATAACTGATTTTTCAGCAATAAAAAATTCTGACAGCTCACAGCATTTTGCTGAATAAACTCAGTAAATTGAATTTATTTTCACTTGAAGATGTCAGCTTCTCTTAAAGGTATTTGATACAAATACACAAATATTAAAGACAAAATCGCCAGGGTCGTTTCCATGTAAAATTTATTACAATTTGATATAACCAGTGCTCTTACCAACATAATTTTATATATTTGTAGTTTTCCTCCTCCTCGGTGGTTTGTACAATTCGTACGAATGCAACTTGCGACTGTGACGCTAACAGATTGACAGCTCTTTACTGGGTGTCCAGTAAACCGTTTATGTTAGCTGAATTTTTCCAGGAATTTTTCGGTAAAAATATCGTTTGCTGTTTTTCAGTAAAGCTTGTCTGTTGCTGATCATGATCCAGCAAACCGTTTTACTGATAAGGAAAACAAAAATTTGGTGTGTATGATTGGACTTGCCACACAATTATACCAATGCAAAAATGGTAGAGGCATCGAAAGCTCTCAATTAATAACTGTGGAAGTGCATCTAGAACACTAAGTTGAGAGCACGCAATAAGCTAATATGCGATTTTCAATAAGCTTGAAATGTGAAGAAGAAGAAGAAGTGTTGTATCTGCTTGCCAGTGATATAACATTGAGGTAACGTTAGGATAAAATCAAAACATTGAGAAATATTACGCATCACTTTCAGAAATACTTCACTTCGCAACCGATGAACCATTCTGACGGCCATATGAGTACCCAAGTAACCATATAGTCGCAATATAGCTTGTATATTCTTACTTTGCTTGAGTATGGTTAGTTGGGGAATCTGATGAAATTGTCACTTCTTGAAACTGATCCCCTTCGTATTTCTTTCATTCTCCTTTCGCACACGGAGCGCTCGGTTGACCAGCGACTTTGGACGTGAGCCTCGTCCTAGATCACCATGGCAATTCAATAACATATAGTGGATATCAAACCGACCAAAAAAGGCGGAATCATATTAGAATCAACCAGCCAAGGACGATCTACGGAAGGAAATTGCCGGTAAAGCACGGAAAATACGAAGCGTTAGAAAAAAAAAGTCCAAGGGATTCCAAAGGAAGCAATTAACGACGGCGGAAGAGCAGAATATGGTGAGAGCTGTCCAAATTTTTGTTTACAAATTAAATATCAAAATTAAACTAAATACACGCCAGGGTTGAAAAGAATATTTTCGAACCTGGAAGCGTGTATGTATCACCAATATCCATTTGATAACGTTGATGCATACATACGGGGCTTATGGTGAGTGAAAGTAATCTAGGAATGGGCGTGACTCTCCAGATATTTTGAAATGGGTTGCTGGATCTGCAATAGAGCTATCACCTTGTAACTCCGGGACTAAAGCTGCCTACAATGACCACAAATGCGACTTTGTAGAGAGAGTTCTTCCGTAGTAACACAGCCGGCGAGTGAGCCGGCCACACACACGCACACACACACACACACACACACACACACACACACACACACACACACACACACACACACACACACACACACACACACACACACACACACACACACACACACACACAGACACACACACCCACACACACACACACACACACACACACACACACACACACACACACACACCCACACACACACACACACACACACACACACACACACACACACACACACACACACACACACACACACACACCCACACACACACACACACACACACACACACACACACACACACCCGGGCTACAAATGGTGAATTGACAACCTGGGAAGAGCGTTTTTCCTATCTCTGGTCCTCACAAGTTCCTACCTCACACCTCCCCGTGGTGTAGCCTGGGCAATGTTGTCCTTCTGACAATAGCAAAGTGAGGGGGTGCGACGCGAACACTGGCGCGGTAACCATAACACGGCGATCGAGGAAATGCTTCGTCAACCCGCAGGAGTGCCAACCGGCACATTAGGATCGACACCAGTAAGATCCTTATTATGGCATACTGGATACGGCATGGAACTATGGACACGACACGGTACAATGGATTGGATACCACGCTACAGGGCTGACAGTCGTGCTATTCTGCTCCCTAAGTAAAGAAGGGTGACACCTTCTTGAAATGGCGAGTGGGCTAATAGTGCGGCTGCCCCCGTCCCGGTAAAACCTTGGCAGGCCTCCGGATACGTTCAAAACTCGTCACCAATTGGTGATTGGTGAGTAGTAGACTCAGATGTAACATTCCTGACTTACGCCGATCTGGCTCTGAACACGGCCCCCATGAAGGACCGTGTCAACCCTAGCATGGCCTCCCTGCTTGCATAGATAACCATGGGATCACGATAGGCGACTACATACAACGAGTGGAGATAGCGGCCCGGAGGGGGGACCCAACAGAATGGAGAAAAACGGAGAAAAAAACAAAAAAGAAGAAAATGAGAAAACCCAAAAAAATATGAAGGACGACGGCAAGACGCCAGAAATTGAAAACGGAGGAGCGAACGTGTTCGCAAGGAGCGGGATATTGCAGAGATCACCAGTGTTGAACCTGGAGGCAACAGCGAGTTCCAACAGCAGCAGTAAGCCCCAAGGTGAGCAGCAAGGACACCAAGGAGAGCTAGGTCTTATGCTAAGCCAGGTGTTCACACCGAAATCCAGCAGTAGCACACCCCAAGAAGGATTGCAGCTTGGGAAGACCAAATTGATGGAGGTCAGGAGGAGGATCAATGAACTCCATGACTTCATCAAGGATAAGAGCAACGTCCACAAGGCAATAAAGGAAATGGTGACGGGCATCAAATCCGCCATTATTGCTGCCGAACGTGAACAGGATGCGCTGAGGACGAGGTCCGTAACTGCCGAAAGGGCACTGATCGAGGCCAAGGAGAAAGCAGCAGCTGAAATACAGGAGACGCCAAAGGGACCTCGAAATCCACGCTCGGAGAAGAGGAAAAGGGAAACTCCAGGAGAGGAAGAGGAGTTGAAAAAAGTCAAGAACGACAAAGAAGACAACAAGGAGGAAGGCTGGCGTACCGTCGAGAAGCCAAAGGAGAAGTGGAAAAAACGGAAGGAAAAAGATATGAAGAAGAAAGCTGAACAGAAGAAGGTGATACCCAGGACTCGTCGGGAGCGAAGTAAGGGCGATGCTCTGATCGTCGAAGCTAAGGACAAAACGTCGTATGCAGCACTCCTCCGGAAGGTACGAGAGGATCCGGAGTTGAAGCAACTAGGAGAGAACGTGGTGAAAACCAGGCGAACCCAGAAAGGCGAGATCCTCTTTGAGCTGAAGAAGGATCCTGCTATCAAGAGCTCAGCCTTCAAGGAGCTCGTCGAAAAGTCTCTTGGCGAAGGGGCGAGCGTAAGAGCTCTATCCCAGGAGACAGTGGTCGAGTGCAGGGACCTGGACGAGATCACCACAGAAGAGGAGCTAAGAAGTGCGTTGAGAGTGCACTGCGATCTGGGAGATGTCCCGATGTCAATCCGCATGAGGAAGGCGTACGGCGGCATGCAAACGGCGGTTATACGGCTTTCGACAGCTGCAGCGAATAAGCTGTTGGAGACGGGCAAGGTCAAGGTTGGCTGGTCATTGTGCTCGCTGAAAGCCACTCCTCGGGTTACCAAGCAATTGGAGCGATGCTTCAAGTGCATGGGATTCGGTCACCAGGCGAGGAACTGCAATGGCCCTGACAGATCTGATCTGTGCAGGAAATGCGGAGAGAAAGGCCATATTGCAAGAGGCTGCACGAAGCATCCGAGGTGTATGCTCTGCAAAAAAGAGGACGGTAACGATCATACGACGGGAGGCTTCAAATGCCTAGCATACAAAAAGGCGATGGCAGGCCAACAGTAATGGAGGTAACCCAAATAAACCTCAATCATTGCGACATTGCTCAGCAACTGTTGTGGCAGTCGACAACAGAAACAAAGTGCGACGTTGCAATCATTGCGGAACCGTATCGAGTCCCTCCCGATAACGGTAACTGGGTTGCGGATAGTGCTGGGATGGCAGCTATACAAGTTATGGGCAGATACCCCATTCAAGAAGTGGTTGCGAGCTCATACGAAGGCTTCGTCATCGCCAAAATCAACGGAATCTTCATGTGTAGTTGTTACGCACCCCCCAGATGGACGATTGAGAAGTTCTACGAGATGCTTGATGGACTTACCGAAGAGCTGGTCGGACGACGACCGGTAGTCATTGGAGGAGACTTCAATGCTTGGGCAGTGGAGTGGGGAAGCAGGTGTTCCAATGCAAGAGGGCACAGTCTGCTGGAAGCTCTGGCAAAACTGGAAGTTATGCTGGCCAATAAAGGCACCAGCAGCACTTTTCGCAGAGATGGCCGAGAATCCATTATCGACGTTACTTTCTGCAGTCCGTCGCTGATGGCAAACATGGATTGGAGAGTGTGCGAAGGATATACCCATAGCGACCATCAGGCGATACGATATGGCATCGGTCAACGGAATACTGTGGCAGTACGGAGGACGAGAACTTGTGACCGAAAGTGGAAGACGAAAGCTTTCGACAAGGATTTGTTCGTTGAGGCACTTCGTGTGGACGGGAGTCCCGTAGATCTAAATGCGGACGAGCTGACAGAAACGTTAGTGAGAGCATGTGACACGACCATGCCGAGGAAACTGGAGCCAAATAACAGACGGCGTCCAGTCTACTGGTGGAACGAGGCACTTAGTACTCTCCGCGCTAGTTGTCTCAGAGCCAGAAGACGTGTTCAGAGAGCAAGAACGGAAGCAGACAGAGAGGAACGAAGAGAAGTGTTTCGAGCGGCCAGGGCCGCTTTTAAACGAGTGATTAAGCAGAGCAAGTCGAACTGTTTTAAGGAGCTGTGTCAAGACGCTGATGCCAACCCCTGGGGCGACGCATACCGAGTCGTGATGGCGAAGATCAGAGGTCCAACGATGCCCGCTGAAATGTGCCCAGAGAAGCTGAAAGTCATCGTGGAAGGACTTTTCCCGAAGCACGACCCAACAACCTGGCCACCTACACCGTACGGAGAAAGAGAGGGAGATAACGTCGAAATCACCAACGAGGAGCTCGTAGTAGTGGCGAAAGGATTGAAGGTGAAGAAAGCTCCCGGTCCGGATGGAATCCCCAACGTAGCGTTGAAAGCGGCGATCCAGTCATCCCCGGACATGTTCAGGATGGTGCTGCAGAAATGTCTGAACGAGGGTCACTTCCCTGACAGGTGGAAGATACAGAAGCTAGTGTTGCTGCCGAAACCAGGAAAACCGCCGGGGGATCCAGCATCATACAGGCCTATATGCCTGCTGGATACACTCGGAAAACTCTTGGAGAGGATCATCCTAAACAGGCTGACGAAATACACGGAGAGTGAGCACGGATTGTCGGAGAGGCAGTTCGGATTCCGGAAAGGGAGATCGACGGTGGATGCAATTCGGACAGTGGTCGAGAGAGCTGAAAAGGCGTCCAAACAGAAGCGGAGAGGAGATCGATATTGCGCCGTCATAACGATCGACGTCAAGAATGCGTTCAACAGCGCCAGCTGGGAGGCCATCGCCGAAGCACTGCATAGAATGAGGGTCCCTGACTACCTGTGCAGGATCCTGAGGAGTTATTTCCAGAACCGGGTTCTGGTCTACGAGACAGACATGGGACAGAGATCGATTAGGATCACAGCGGGAGTTCCACAAGGCTCCATCCTTGGTCCAACGCTCTGGAACGGGATGTACAACGGCGTGCTAACGCTGAAACTGCCCAAAGGAGTTGAGATCGTTGGCTTTGCGGACGACGTCGTCTTGACGGTAACAGGCGAGACGCTGGAAGAGGTGGAAGTGTTGTCAACCGAGGCAATCGACATGATTGGTAACTGGATGAAAGGAGCGAAGCTGCAAATAGCCCACCACAAAACGGAAGTGTTATTGGTCAGTAACTGTAAAGCGGTACAGCGGGCGGAAATCACCGTCGGGGAGCACACCATAGCCTCGAAGCGTGTGTTAAAATACCTGGGAGTGATGATCGATGACCGGCTAAACTTCAACAGCCACGTCGAATATGCCTGTGAGAAGGCTTCGAAGGCCATCATCGCGATAGCTAGAATCATGCCGAACAACGCTGGTCCCAGCAGTAGCAAGAGGCGTCTTCTGGCCAGCGTGTCATCATCGATACTGAGATATGGAGGTCCAGCCTGGGTTCCAGCGCTGGAAACGAAGCAGAACCAAAGGAAACTGAGCAGTACGTTCCGGCTCATGGCCATGCGAGTCGTGAGTGCGTACAGAACCATCTCGTCGGAAGCAGTATGCGTTATCGCCGGTATGATCCCTATCGGCATCACCCTGGCGGAGGACAGTGAGTGCTACAGGCAGAGAGAAGCCGGAAGAGTACGGAAAGTTGTGAGAGTGGAGTCATTGGCTAAGTGGCAACAGGAGTGGAACACGACGGAGAACGGTAGATGGACACATAGACTAATACCGATTCTTTCGACCTGGGTGAACAGAAAACACGGAGAAGTCAATTTCCACCTAACGCAGTTCCTGTCTGGCCACGGCTGCTTCAGGAAATACCTGCATCGGTTCGGACACGCAGCGTCACCCCTCTGTCCGGAGTGTGGCAACGTCGATGAAACGCCGGAGCATGTGGTCTTTGACTGTCCAAGGTTCGAGGCAGTGCGAACGGAGATGCCCGTCCTTAACGTGGAGAATGTCGTCGATGAAATGTGTCGAGAGGAGGACTCTTGGAATGCCGTCAGCAGGGCAGTCACACAGATTATGTCAGAGCTGCAGCGTAAATGGAGAGAAGAGCAGCGATCTAGCAACGCCAGCTAGCGCTGAGAGTACGACAAGTGCATGAGCACAGCCACCCCCCGAAGTGGTCGCTTCACAGTGGTCCCGGGGGGATCCAGGCAGAGGAGAGAGTAAGGAATGGGTTTTAGTGGAGCTGCACTAGGCAACTAGTGGATACCACACCGTGCCACCTTCACTACAGGCCAGGCTTCTTGAAGCTTTCCTAAACCTTACTATAAAAAAAAAAAAAAAAAAAAAAAAAAAAAAACACACACACACACCCATACACACACACACACACACACACACACACACACGGGCTACAAATGGTGAATTGACAACCTGGGAAGAGCGTTTTTCCTATCTCTGGTCCTCACAAGTTCCTACCTCACACCTCCCCGTGGTGTAGCCTGGGCAATGTTGTCCTTCTGACAATAGCAAAGTGAGGGGGTGCGACGCGAACACTGGCGCGGTAACCATAACACGGCGATCGAGGAAATGCTTCGTCAACCCGCAGGAGTGCCAACCGGCACATTAGGATCGACGCCAGTAAGATCCTTATTACGGCATACTGGATACGGCATGGAACTATGGACACGACACGGCACAATGGATTGGATACCACGCTACAGGGCTGACAGTCGTGCTATTCTGCTCCCTAAGTAAAGAAGGGTGACACCTTCTTGAAATGGCGAGTGGGCTAATAGTGCGGCTGCCCCCGTCCCGGTAAAACCTTGGCAGGCCTCCGGATACGTTCAAAACTCGTCACCAATTGGTGATTGGTGAGTAGTAGACTCAGATGTAACATTCCTGACTTACGCCGATCTGGCTCTGAACACGGCCCCCATGAAGGACCGTGTCAACCCTAGCATGGCCTCCCTGCTTGCATAGATAACCATGGGATCACGATAGGCGACTACATACAACGAGTGGAGATAGCGGCCCGGAGGGGGGACCCAACAGAATGGAGAAAAACGGAGAAAAAAACAAAAAAGAAGAAAATGAGAAAACCCAAAAAAATATGAAGGACGACGGCAAGACGCCAGAAATTGAAAACGGAGGAGCGAACGTGTTCGCAAGGAGCGGGATATTGCAGAGATCACCAGTGTTGAACCTGGAGGCAACAGCGAGTTCCAACAGCAGCAGTAAGCCCCAAGGTGAGCAGCAAGGACACCAAGGAGAGCTAGGTCTTATGCTAAGCCAGGTGTTCACACCGAAATCCAGCAGTAGCACACCCCAAGAAGGATTGCAGCTTGGGAAGACCAAATTGATGGAGGTCAGGAGGAGGATCAATGAACTCCATGACTTCATCAAGGATAAGAGCAACGTCCACAAGGCAATAAAGGAAATGGTGACGGGCATCAAATCCGCCATTATTGCTGCCGAACGTGAACAGGATGCGCTGAGGACGAGGTCCGTAACTGCCGAAAGGGCACTGATCGAGGCCAAGGAGAAAGCAGCAGCTGAAATACAGGAGACGCCAAAGGGACCTCGAAATCCACGCTCGGAGAAGAGGAAAAGGGAAACTCCAGGAGAGGAAGAGGAGTTGAAAAAAGTCAAGAACGACAAAGAAGACAACAAGGAGGAAGGCTGGCGTACCGTCGAGAAGCCAAAGGAGAAGTGGAAAAAACGGAAGGAAAAAGACGTGAAGAAGAAAGCTGAACAGAAGAAGGAGATACCCAGGACTCGTCGGGAGCGAAGTAAGGGCGATGCTCTGATCGTCGAAGCTAAGGACAAAACGTCGTATGCAGCACTCCTCCGGAAGGTACGAGAGGATCCGGAGTTGAAGCAACTAGGAGAGAACGTGGTGAAAACCAGGCGAACCCAGAAAGGCGAGATCCTCTTTGAGCTGAAGAAGGATCCTGCTATCAAGAGCTCAGCCTTCAAGGAGCTCGTCGAAAAGTCTCTTGGCGAAGGGGCGAGCGTAAGAGCTCTATCCCAGGAGACAGTGGTCGAGTGCAGGGACCTGGACGAGATCACCACAGAAGAGGAGCTAAGAAGTGCGTTGAGAGTGCACTGCGATCTGGGAGATGTCCCGATGTCAATCCGCATGAGGAAGGCGTACGGCGGCATGCAAACGGCGGTTATACGGCTTTCGACAGCTGCAGCGAATAAGCTGTTGGAGACGGGCAAGGTCAAGGTTGGCTGGTCATTGTGCTCGCTGAAAGCCACTCCTCGGGTTACCAAGCAATTGGAGCGATGCTTCAAGTGCATGGGATTCGGTCACCAGGCGAGGAACTGCAATGGCCCTGACAGATCTGATCTGTGCAGGAAATGCGGAGAGAAAGGCCATATTGCAAGAGGCTGCACGAAGCATCCGAGGTGTATGCTCTGCAAAAAAGAGGACGGTAACGATCATACGACGGGAGGCTTCAAATGCCTAGCATACAAAAAGGCGATGGCAGGCCAACAGTAATGGAGGTAACCCAAATAAACCTCAATCATTGCGACATTGCTCAGCAACTGTTGTGGCAGTCGACAACAGAAACAAAGTGCGACGTTGCAATCATTGCGGAACCGTATCGAGTCCCTCCCGATAACGGTAACTGGGTTGCGGATAGAGCTGGGATGGCAGCTATACAAGTTATGGGCAGATACCCCATTCAAGAAGTGGTTGCGAGCTCATACGAAGGCTTCGTCATCGCCAAAATCAACGGAATCTTCATGTGTAGTTGTTACGCACCCCCCAGATGGACGATTGAGAAGTTCTACGAGATGCTTGATGGACTTACCGAAGAGCTGGTCGGACGACGACCGGTAGTCATCGGAGGAGACTTCAATGCTTGGGCAGTGGAGTGGGGAAGCAGGTGTTCCAATGCAAGAGGGCACAGTCTGCTGGAAGCTCTGGCAAAACTGGAAGTTATGCTGGCCAATAAAGGCACCAGCAGCACTTTTCGCAGAGATGGCCGAGAATCCATTATCGACGTTACTTTCTGCAGTCCGTCGCTGATGGCAAACATGGATTGGAGAGTGTGCGAAGGATATACCCATAGCGACCATCAGGCGATACGATATGGCATCGGTCAACGGAATACTGTGGCAGTACGGAGGACGAGAACTTGTGACCGAAAGTGGAAGACGAAAGCTTTCGACAAGGATTTGTTCGTTGAGGCACTTCGTGTGGACGGGAGTCCCGTAGATCTAAATGCGGACGAGCTGACAGAAACGTTAGTGAAAGCATGTGACACAACCATGCCGAGGAAACTGGAGCCAAATAACAGACGGCGTCCAGTCTACTGGTGGAACGAGGCACTTAGTACTCTCCGCGCTAGTTGTCTCAGAGCCAGAAGACGTGTTCAGAGAGCAAGAACGGAAGCAGACAGAGAGGAACGAAGAGAAGTGTTTCGAGCGGCCAGGGCCGCTTTTAAACGAGTGATTAAGCAGAGCAAGTCGAACTGTTTTAAGGAGCTGTGTCAAGACGCTGATGCCAACCCCTGGGGCGACGCATACCGAGTCGTGATGGCGAAGATCAGAGGTCCAACGATGCCCGCTGAAATGTGCCCAGAGAAGCTGAAAGTCATCGTGGAAGGACTTTTCCCGAAGCACGACCCAACAACCTGGCCACCTACACCGTACGGAGAAAGAGAGGGAGATAACGTCGAAATCACCAACGAGGAGCTCGTAGTAGTGGCGAAAGGATTGAAGGTGAAGAAAGCTCCCGGTCCGGATGGAATCCCCAACGTAGCGTTGAAAGCGGCGATCCAGTCATCCCCGGACATGTTCAGGATGGTGCTGCAGAAATGCCTGAACGAGGGTCACTTCCCTGACAGGTGGAAGATACAGAAGCTAGTGTTGCTGCCGAAACCAGGAAAACCGCCGGGGGATCCAGCATCATACAGGCCTATATGCCTGCTGGATACACTCGGAAAACTCTTGGAGAGGATCATCCTAAACAGGCTGACGAAATACACGGAGAGTGAGCACGGATTGTCGGAGAGGCAGTTCGGATTCCGGAAAGGGAGATCGACGGTGGATGCAATTCGGACAGTGGTCGAGAGAGCTGAAAAGGCGTCCAAACAGAAGCGGAGAGGAGATCGATATTGCGCCGTCATAACGATCGACGTCAAGAATGCGTTCAACAGCGCCAGCTGGGAGGCCATCGCCGAAGCACTGCATAGAATGAGGGTCCCTGACTACCTGTGCAGGATCCTGAGGAGTTATTTCCAGAACCGGGTTCTGGTCTACGAGACAGACATGGGACAGAGATCGATTAGGATCACAGCGGGAGTTCCACAAGGCTCCATCCTTGGTCCAACGCTCTGGAACGGGATGTACAACGGCGTGCTAACGCTGAAACTGCCCAAAGGAGTTGAGATCGTTGGCTTTGCGGACGACGTCGTCTTGACGGTAACAGGCGAGACGCTGGAAGAGGTGGAAGTGTTGTCAACCGAGGCAATCGACATGATTGGTAACTGGATGAAAGGAGCGAAGCTGCAAATAGCCCACCACAAAACGGAAGTGTTATTGGTCAGTAACTGTAAAGCGGTACAGCGGGCGGAAATCACCGTCGGGGAGCACACCATAGCCTCGAAGCGTGCGTTAAAATACCTGGGAGTGATGATCGATGACCGGCTAAACTTCAACAGCCACGTCGAATATGCCTGTGAGAAGGCTTCGAAGGCCATCAACGCGATAGCTAGAATCATGCCGAACAACGCTGGTCCCAGCAGTAGCAAGAGGCGTCTTCTGGCCAGCGTGTCATCATCGATACTGAGATATGGAGGTCCAGCCTGGGTTCCAGCGCTGGAAACGAAGCAGAACCAAAGGAAACTGAGCAGTACGTTCCGGCTCATGGCCATGCGAGTCGTGAGTGCGTACAGAACCATCTCGTCGGAAGCAGTATGCGTTATCGCCGGTATGATCCCTATCGGCATCACCCTGGCGGAGGACAGTGAGTGCTACAGGCAGAGAGATGCCGGAAGAGTACGGAAAGTTGTGAGAGTGGAGTCATTGGCTAAGTGGCAACAGGAGTGGAACACGACGGAGAACGGTAGATGGACACATAGACTAATACCGATTCTTTCGACCTGGGTGAACAGAAAACACGGAGAAGTCAATTTCCACCTAACGCAGTTCCTGTCTGGCCACGGCTGCTTCAGGAAATACCTGCATCGGTTCGGACACGCAGCGTCACCCCTCTGTCCGGAGTGTGGCAACGTCGATGAAACGCCGGAGCATGTGGTCTTTGACTGTCCAAGGTTCGAGGCAGTGCGAACGGAGATGCCCGTCCTTAACGTGGAGAATGTCGTTGATGAAATGTGTCGAGAGGAGGACTCTTGGAATGCCGTCAGCAGGGCAGTCACACAGATTATGTCAGAGCTGCAGCGTAAATGGAGAGAAGAGCAGCGATCTAGCAACGCCAGCTAGCGCTGAGAGTACGACAAGTGCATGAGCACAGCCACCCCCCGAAGTAGTCGCTTCACGTGGTCCCGGGGGGATCCAGGCAGAGGAGAGAGTAAGGAATGGGTTTTAGTGGAGCTGCACTAGGCAACTAGTGGATACCACACCGTGCCACCTTCACTACAGGCCAGGCTTCTTGAAGCTTTCCTAAACCTTACTATAAAAAAAAAAAAAAAAAAAAAAAACACACACACACACACACACACACACACAGACACACACACAGACACACACACACACAGACACAAACACGCACACACACACACACACACACACACACGCACACACACACACACGCACACACGCACGCTACAGGGCTGACAGTCGTGCTATTCTGCTCCCTAAGTAAAGAAGGGTGACACCTTCTTGAAATGGCGAGTGGGCTAATAGTGCGGCTGCCCCCGTCCCGGTAAAACCTTGGCAGGCCTCCGGATACGTTCAAAACTCGTCACCAATTGGTGATTGGTGAGTAGTAGGCTCAGATGTAACATTCCTGACTTACGCCGATCTGGCTCTGAACACGGCCCCCATGAAGGACCGTGTCAACCCTAGCATGGCCTCCCTGCTTGCATAGATAACCATGGGATCACGATAGGAGACTACATACAACGAGTGGAGATAGCGGCCCGAAGGGGGGACCCATCAGAATGGATAAAATTGGAGAAAAAAATAAAAATGAAGAAAATGAAAAAACCAAAAAAAATATGAAGAACGACGGCAATACGCCAGACAGTGAAAACGGAGGAGCAAACGTGTTCGCAAGGAGTGGGATATTGCAGAGATCACCAGTGTCGAACCTGGGGGTCACTGCGAGTTCCAGCAGCAGCAGTAAGTTTCAAGAAGAGCAGCCAGGCGTTGGGCTAAGCCAGATATTCACACCAATATCCAGTAGTAGCAAATCCCAAGAACTGCAGCTCGGGAGAACCAAAATGACGGAGGTCAGGAGGAAGATCGATGATCTCTATGTGTTCGTGAAGGATAAAAACAACGTACACAAAGAGATCAAGCAACTTGTGACCGGTATCAAATCCGGCATAACAGTGGCAGATCGGGAATGTCAAGAGTGGAGAAAAAGGGCCGAAAATGCCGAAAAGGCTCTGCTGGAGGCCAAGGAGAGCATAAGACTGGCTCAAGCACATGAGACTCCGAAGGGACCCACAAATCCACGTCCTGAAAAGAGAGATAGGGACACGCCAGGAGATGAGGAGGAGCCCAAAAAACGCAGGGACGACGAGGAAGGCATCAAGGAGATGGGAGAAAATGGTGCGTGGCGTAAAGTCGAGAACCAGAAGGAGAGGAAGAAAAAACAGAAGGAAGATGAAGTGAGGAAGAAGGAAGAGGAAGCGAGGAGGAAGGAAGAAGAAGCGAGGATGAAGGAAGAGAAGAAGAAGGAAGACAGGAAGAATAAGGAGAAGCCTAGGCCTCGTAGGGAGAGAAGCAAGGGTGACGCTCTGGTTGTTGAGGCGAAGGACAAAACGTCCTACGCAGCACTCCTCCGGAAAGTGAGAGACGATCCGGAGTTGAAACAACTAGGCGAGAATGTGGTGAAAACCAGGCGAACCCAGAAAGGCGAGATGCTATTCGAGCTGAAAAGGGACCCTACGGTTAAGAGCTCAGCTTTTAAGGAGCTCGTCGAAAAATCTCTTGGCGAGACGGCGAACGTAAGAGCCTTATCCCAGGAGTCAGTGGTCGAGTGCAGGGATCTGGACGAGATCACAACAGAAGACGAGTTAAAAAGTGCGCTGAAGGTGCAATGCAACCTGGGAGACGTACCGATGGCAATTCGGTTGAGAAAGGCGTATGGTGGCACGCAGACGGCGTTGATACGACTTTCTTCGGACGCAGCTAACGAGCTGCTGAAGACTGGCCGAATCAAGGTTGGGTGGTCAGTGTGCCCGTTGAAAGCTATTCCTCGGGTATCTAAGAAAATGGAGAGATGCTACAAATGCATGGGCTTCGGTCACCAGGCGAGACACTGCAAAGGCCCTGACAGATCTGATCTGTGCAGGAAATGCGGAGAGAAGGGGCACGTTGCAAAAGACTGTACAAAGCAACCGAGGTGCATGCTCTGCAAAAAGGAGGACGGAAATGGCCATGTGACGGGAAGTTTCAGGTGCCCTGAGTTCAAGAAGGCGATGGTGGGCCAGCAATAATGAAGGTAACCCAAATAAATCTCAATCATTGTAACACAGCACAGCAACTGTTGTGGCAGTCAACAACGGAAACAAAGTGCGACGTTGCAATCATTGCAGAGCCATACCGAGTCCCTCTCGATAATGGTAACTGGGTGGCGGATAGAGCAGGAATGGCGGCCATACAAGTCATGGGCAGGTATCCCATACAACAAGTGGTGGCAAGCTCATATGAAGGTTTCGTGATCGCCAAAATCAATGGAATCTTTGTATGTAGTTGCTACGCACCCCCGAGATGGACAATTGAGCAGTTCCACCAGATGCTAGATGGGCTCACCGAAGAGCTCATTGGACGGAGACCAGTCGTCATCGCAGGAGACTTCAATGCTTGGGCAGTGGATTGGGGGAGCAGATGTACCAACGCAAGAGGGTATAGCCTGCTGGAAGCTCTGGCAAAGTTGAACGTCAGTCTGGCCAACGAAGGAACCATCAGCACCTTCCGCAAAGATGGTAGGGAATCCATTATCGACGTTACTTTCTGCAGTACGTCGCTAATGGCAAATATGAACTGGACAGTGTGCGAGGAGTACACCCATAGTGACCATCAGGCGATCCGGTACAGTATCGGCGAACGAACACCGGTGGAAATGCGGAGGACGAAAGTAAGCGAGCGGAAGTGGAAGACGAAGGCATTCAATAAGGATCTCTTCATCGAAGCTCTAAGGGTAGACAACAGCGTCCCGGGCCTAAGTGCGAATGAGTTGACCGAATTATTAGCAAGGGCATGTGACACAACTATGCCGAGAAAACTGGAGCCAACGAACAGGCGGCGTCCAGCCTACTGGTGGAACGAGGAAATTAGCACCCTCCGTGCTACTTGTCTTCTAGCCAGAAGGCGTGCTCAGAGAGCAAGAACAGAAGCAGACAGAGAGGAGCGCAGGGTGGTGTTCCGAGAGGCCAGGGCTGCACTGAAACGAAAGATAAAGCTGAGCAAGTCAAATAGTTTCAAGGAGTTGTGCCGCGATGCCGATGCCAACCCCTGGGGCAACGCATACCGAGTTGCGATGGCGAAGATCAGAGGCCCAACGATGCCGGTTGAAATGTGTCACAACAAGCTGAAAGTCATCGTGGAGGGACTTTTCCCACAGCATGACCCAACGAACTGGCCACCTACACCATATGGCGAGGTAGATGAAGACAACGTTGAACAAGTCTCCAACGAGGAACTCATAGCAGCAGCGAAAGGGTTGAAAGCGAATAAAGCTCCCGGCCCGGATGGAATTCCCAACGTGGCGTTGAAGGCGGCGATCCAGACGTTCCCGGACATGTTCAGGATGGTGCTGCAGAAATGTCTGGACGATGGTCAGTTCCCTGATAGGTGGAAGGTACAAAAGCTTGTGCTGTTGCAGAAGCCCGGAAAACCGCCGGGGGATCCTGCATCGTATAGGCCAATATGCTTGCTGGATACTGTAGGAAAGCTCTTAGAGAGGATCATCCTCAACAGGCTGACGAAATGCACGGAGAGTGAACACGGATTGTCGGAGAGACAGTTTGGATTCCGGAAAGGGAGATCGACGGTGGATGCAATTCGGACAGTGATTGACAGAGCCGAGAAAGCTTCCAAACAGAAGCGGAGAGGAAATCGATACTGCGCCGTGATTACGATCGATGTCAAGAATGCATTCAATAGCGCCAGCTGGGAGGCCATCGCCAAGGCGCTCCATAGAATGAGGGTTCCGGGCTACCTCTGCAGGATTCTAAGTAGTTATTTCCAGAACCGGGTCCTTGTCTACGTGACAGACACGGGGCAGAAATCGCTTAGAATCACGGCGGGGGTTCCCCAAGGCTCCATTCTAGGTCCTACGCTGTGGAACGGAATGTACAATGGCGTGCTGACGCTCAAGCTGCCCAAAGGAGTTGAGATCGTTGGCTTTGCGGACGATGTCGTCTTGACGGTAACCGGTGAGACGCTGGAAGAAGTGGAAATGTTGGCGGCTGAGGCGATAGATACGATTGGTAACTGGATGCAAGGAGCGAAGCTGCAGATAGCCCACCACAAAACAGAAGTGATGTTGGTCAGTAACTGCAAAGCAGTGCAGCGGGCAGAGATTACCGTTGGAGAGCACACCATTGCTTCGAAGCGCATGCTTAAGTATCTGGGAGTGATGATCGACGACCGGCTAAACTTTAATAGCCACATCGAATATGCTTGCGAGAAGGCGACGAAGGTCATCAACGCAATAGCCAGAATCATGCCGAACAATTCTGGTCCAAGCAGCAGCAAGAGACGTCTTCTGGCTAGTGTTTCCTCATCAATACTAAGGTACGGAGGTCCAGCCTGGATTGAAGCGCTGAAAACGAAGCAGAACCAAAGGAAATTGAGCAGTACGTTCCGGCTCATGGCCATGCGAGTCGTGAGTGCGTACAGAACCATTTCGATGGAGGCAGTATGCGTTATCGCCGGTATGATCCCAATCGGCATCACCTTGGCGGAGGACTACGAGTGCTATATGACGAGAGAAACCAGAGGAGTACGAAAAATGGTGAGAACGGAGTCGATGGCTAAGTGGCAGCAGGAGTGGGATGCAGCAGAGAACGGTAGATGGACACACAGGCTAATACCGACTCTTTCGACCTGGGTGAACAGGAAGCATGGAGAAGTCAACTTCCACTTGACGCAGTTCCTGTCTGGTCATGGCTGCTTCAGGAAGTACCTGCATCGGTTCGGACACACAACGTCACCCTTCTGTCCGGAGTGTGGGAATGTGGAAGAATCACCAGAGCACGTGGTCTTCGAATGTCCTAGATTTGATGATGTGCGAGAGGATATGCTCGCCCTTAGCACGGAGAATGTCGTCGAAGAAATGTGTCGAGAAGAGGGCACCTTTAACGCCGTCAGCAGAGCAGTAACGCAGATCATGTCAGCGCTGCAGCGAAAATGGCGGGAAGACCAACTAGAAAGTAGTAATGTGCTCACACAAGTGCGAACTGAAAGCCGAAGCCTCCGTCAGAGTAGGC
>NW_027041563.1:0-47568 GCF_037179485.1 Ochlerotatus camptorhynchus
ATGGAATGTCCCCTAGATGTAGATAATGATAAAAACGGGATTAGAATACATTTAGGGTGTTTTTTTGTGGTTCAACCGAAGTGAAAAAAATGCATTTTTGGCGATTTTTGTAGCATCAAAATGGCACCCTTAATGAGTTCAGAACCACTTCTAACGGGATTAGAATACATTTAGGGTGTTTTTTTGTGGTTCAACCGAAGTGAAAAAAATGCATTTTTGGCGATTTTTGTAGCATCAAAATGGCACCCTTAACGAGTTCAGAACCACTTCTAACCATTCTAGGATGGTGCAATGGAATGTCCCCTAGATGTAGATAATGATAAAAACGGGATTAGAATACATTTAGGGTGTTTTTTTGTGGTTCAACCGAAGTGAAAAAAATGCATTTTTGGCGATTTTTGTAGCATCAAAATGGCACCCTTAACGAGTTCAGAACCACTTCTAACCATTCTAGGATGGTGCAATGGAATGTCCCCTAGATGTAGATAATGATAAAAACGGGATTAGAATACATTTAGGGTGTTTTTTTGTGGTTCAACCGAAGTGAAAAAAATGCATTTTTGGCGATTTTTGTAGCATCAAAATGACACCCTTAATGAGTTCAGAACCACTTCTAACGGGATTAGAATACATTTAGGGTGTTTTTTTGTGGTTCAACCGAAGTGAAAAAAATGCATTTTGGCGATTTTTGTAGCATCAAAATGGCACCCTTAACGAGTTCAGAACCACTTCTAACCATTCTAGGATGGTGCAATGGAATGTCCCCTAGATGTAGATAATGATAAAAACGGGATTAGAATACATTTAGGGTGTTTTTTTGTGGTTCAACCGAAGTGAAAAAAATGCATTTTTGGCGATTTTTGTAGCATCAAAATGGCACCCTTAACGAGTTCAGAACCACTTCTAACCATTCTAGGATGGTGCAATGGAATGTCCCCTAGATGTAGATAATGATAAAAACGGGATTAGAATACATTTAGGGTGTTTTTTTGTGGTTCAACCGAAGTGAAAAAAATGCATTTTTGGCGATTTTTGTAGCATCAAAATGGCACCCTTAACGAGTTCAGAACCACTTCTAACCATTCTAGGATGGTGCAATGGAATGTCCCCTAGATGTAGATAATGATAAAAACGGGATTAGAATACATTTAGGGTGTTTTTTTGTGGTTCAACCGAAGTGAAAAAAATGCATTTTTGGCGATTTTTGTAGCATCAAAATGGCACCCTTAACGAGTTCAGAACCACTTCTAACCATTCTAGGATGGTGCAATGGAATGTCCCCTAGATGTAGATAATGATAAAAACGGATTAGAATACATTTAGGGTGTTTTTTTGTGGTTCAACCGAAGTGAAAAAAATGCATTTTTGGCGATTTTTGTAGCATCAAAATGGCACCCTTAATGAGTTCAGAACCACTTCTAACGGGATTAGAATACATTTAGGGTGTTTTTTTGTGGTTCAACCGAAGTGAAAAAAATGCATTTTTGGCGATTTTTGTAGCATCAAAATGGCACCCTTAACGAGTTCAGAACCACTTCTAACCATTCTAGGATGGTGCAATGGAATGTCCCCTAGATGTAGATAATGATAAAAACGGGATTAGAATACATTTAGGGTGTTTTTTTTGTGGTTCAACCGAAGTGAAAAAAATGCATTTTTGGCGATTTTTGTAGCATCAAAATGGCACCCTTAACGAGTTCAGAACCACTTCTAACCATTCTAGGATGGTGCAATGGAATGTCCCCTAGATGTAGATAATGATAAAAACGGGATTAGAATACATTTAGGGTGTTTTTTTGTGGTTCAACCGAAGTGAAAAAAATGCATTTTTGGCGATTTTTGTAGCATCAAAATGGCACCCTTAATGAGTTCAGAACCACTTCTAACGGGATTAGAATACATTTAGGGTGTTTTTTTGTGGTTCAACCGAAGTGAAAAAAATGCATTTTTGGCGATTTTTGTAGCATCAAAATGGCACCCTTAACGAGTTCAGAACCACTTCTAACCATTCTAGGATGGTGCAATGGAATGTCCCCTAGATGTAGATAATGATAAAAACGGGATTAGAATACATTTAGAGTGTTTTTTTGTGGTTCAACCGAAGTGAAAAAAATGCATTTTTGGCGATTTTTGTAGCATCAAAATGGCACCCTTAACGAGTTCAGAACCACTTCTAACCATTCTAGGATGGTGCAATGGAATGTCCCCTAGATGTAGATAATGATAAAAACGGGATTAGAATACATTTAGGGTGTTTTTTTGTGGTTCAACCGAAGTGAAAAAATGCATTTTTGGCGATTTTTGTAGCATCAAAATGGCACCCTTAATGAGTTCAGAACCACTTCTAACGGGATTAGAATACATTTAGGGTGTTTTTTTGTGGTTCAACCGAAGTGAAAAAAATGCATTTTTGGCGATTTTTGTAGCATCAAAATGGCACCCTTAACGAGTTCAGAACCACTTCTAACCATTCTAGGATGGTGCAATGGAATGTCCCCTAGATGTAGATAATGATAAAAACGGATTAGAATACATTTAGGGTGTTTTTTTGTGGTTCAACCGAAGTGAAAAAAATGCATTTTTGGCGATTTTTGTAGCATCAAAATGGCACCCTTAACGAGTTCAGAACCACTTCTAACCATTCTAGGATGGTGCAATGGAATGTCCCCTAGATGTAGATAATGATAAAAACGGGATTAGAATACATTTAGGGTGTTTTTTTGTGGTTCAACCGAAGTGAAAAAAATGCATTTTTGGCGATTTTTGTAGCATCAAAATGGCACCCTTAACGAGTTCAGAACCACTTCTAACCATTCTAGGATGGTGCAATGGAATGTCCCCTAGATGTAGATAATGATAAAAACGGGATTAGAATACATTTAGGGTGTTTTTTTGTGGTTCAACCGAAGTGAAAAAAATGCATTTTTGGCGATTTTTGTAGCATCAAAATGGCACCCTTAATGAGTTCAGAACCACTTCTAACGGGATTAGAATACATTTAGGGTGTTTTTTTGTGGTTCAACCGAAGTGAAAAAAATGCATTTTTGGCGATTTTTGTAGCATCAAAATGGCACCCTTAACGAGTTCAGAACCACTTCTAACCATTCTAGGATGGTGCAATGGAATGTCCCCTAGATGTAGATAATGATAAAAACGGGATTAGAATACATTTAGGGTGTTTTTTTGTGGTTCAACCGAAGTGAAAAAAATGCATTTTTGGCGATTTTTGTAGCATCAAAATGGCACCCTTAACGAGTTCAGAACCACTTCTAACCATTCTAGGATGGTGCAATGGAATGTCCCCTAGATGTAGATAATGATAAAAACGGGATTAGAATACATTTAGGGTGTTTTTTTGTGGTTCAACCGAAGTGAAAAAAATGCATTTTTGGCGATTTTTGTAGCATCAAAATGGCACCCTTAACGAGTTCAGAACCACTTCTAACCATTCTAGGATGGTGCAATGGAATGTCCCCTAGATGTAGATAATGATAAAAACGGGATTACAATACATTTAGGGTGTTTTTTTGTGGTTCAACCGAAGTGAAAAAAATGCATTTTTGGCGATTTTTGTAGCATCAAAATGGCACCCTTAACGAGTTCAGAACCACTTCTAACCATTCTAGGATGGTGCAATGGAATGTCCCCTAGATGTAGATAATGATAAAAACGGGATTAGAATACATTTAGGGTGTTTTTTTGTGGTTCAACCGAAGTGAAAAAAATGCATTTTTGGCGATTTTTGTAGCATCAAAATGGCACCCTTAACGAGTTCAGAACCACTTCTAACCATTCTAGGATGGTGCAATGGAATGTCCCCTAGATGTAGATAATGATAAAAACGGGATTAGAATACATTTAGGGTGTTTTTTTGTGGTTCAACCGAAGTGAAAAAAATGCATTTTTGGCGATTTTTGTAGCATCAAAATGGCACCCTTAACGAGTTCAGAACCACTTCTAACCATTCTAGGATGGTGCAATGGAATGTCCCCTAGATGTAGATAATGATAAAAACGGGATTAGAATACATTTAGGGTGTTTTTTTGTGGTTCAACCGAAGTGAAAAAAATGCATTTTTGGCGATTTTTGTAGCATCAAAATGGCACCCTTAACGAGTTCAGAACCACTTCTAACCATTCTAGGATGGTGCAATGGAATGTCCCCTAGATGTAGATAATGATAAAAACGGGATTAGAATACATTTAGGGTGTTTTTTTGTGGTTCAACCGAAGTGAAAAAAATGCATTTTTGGCGATTTTTGTAGCATCAAAATGGCACCCTTAATGAGTTCAGAACCACTTCTAACGGGATTAGAATACATTTAGGGTGTTTTTTTGTGGTTCAACCGAAGTGAAAAAAATGCATTTTTGGCGATTTTTGTAGCATCAAAATGGCACCCTTAACGAGTTCAGAACCACTTCTAACCATTCTAGGATGGTGCAATGGAATGTCCCCTAGATGTAGATAATGATAAAAACGGGATTAGAATACATTTAGGGTGTTTTTTTGTGGTTCAACCGAAGTGAAAAAAATGCATTTTTGGCGATTTTTGTAGCATCAAAATGGCACCCTTAACGAGTTCAGAACCACTTCTAACCATTCTAGGATGGTGCAATGGAATGTCCCCTAGATGTAGATAATGATAAAAACGGGATTAGAATACATTTAGGGTGTTTTTTTGTGGTTCAACCGAAGTGAAAAAAATGCATTTTTGGCGATTTTTGTAGCATCAAAATGGCACCCTTAACGAGTTCAGAACCACTTCTAACCATTCTAGGATGGTGCAATGGAATGTCCCCTAGATGTAGATAATGATAAAAACGGGATTAGAATACATTTAGGGTGTTTTTTTGTGGTTCAACCGAAGTGAAAAAAATGCATTTTTGGCGATTTTTGTAGCATCAAAATGGCACCCTTAATGAGTTCAGAACCACTTCTAACGGGATTAGAATACATTTAGGGTGTTTTTTTGTGGTTCAACCGAAGTGAAAAAAATGCATTTTTGGCGATTTTTGTAGCATCAAAATGGCACCCTTAACGAGTTCAGAACCACTTCTAACCATTCTAGGATGGTGCAATGGAATGTCCCCTAGATGTAGATAATGATAAAAACGGGATTAGAATACATTTAGGGTGTTTTTTTGTGGTTCAACCGAAGTGAAAAAAATGCATTTTTGGCGATTTTTGTAGCATCAAAATGGCACCCTTAACGAGTTCAGAACCACTTCTAACCATTCTAGGATGGTGCAATGGAATGTCCCCTAGATGTAGATAATGATAAAAACGGGATTAGAATACATTTAGGGTGTTTTTTTGTGGTTCAACCGAAGTGAAAAAAATGCATTTTTGGCGATTTTTGTAGCATCAAAATGACACCCTTAATGAGTTCAGAACCACTTCTAACGGGATTAGAATACATTTAGGGTGTTTTTTTGTGGTTCAACCGAAGTGAAAAAAATGCATTTTTGGCGATTTTTGTAGCATCAAAATGGCACCCTTAACGAGTTCAGAACCACTTCTAACCATTCTAGGATGGTGCAATGGAATGTCCCCTAGATGTAGATAATGATAAAAACGGGATTAGAATACATTTAGGGTGTTTTTTTGTGGTTCAACCGAAGTGAAAAAAATGCATTTTTGGCGATTTTTGTAGCATCAAAATGGCACCCTTAACGAGTTCAGAACCACTTCTAACCATTCTAGGATGGTGCAATGGAATGTCCCCTAGATGTAGATAATGATAAAAACGGGATTAGAATACATTTAGGGTGTTTTTTTGTGGTTCAACCGAAGTGAAAAAAATGCATTTTTGGCGATTTTTGTAGCATCAAAATGGCACCCTTAACGAGTTCAGAACCACTTCTAACCATTCTAGGATGGTGCAATGGAATGTCCCCTAGATGTAGATAATGATAAAAACGGGATTAGAATACATTTAGGGTGTTTTTTTGTGGTTCAACCGAAGTGAAAAAAATGCATTTTTGGCGATTTTTGTAGCATCAAAATGGCACCCTTAACGAGTTCAGAACCACTTCTAACCATTCTAGGATGGTGCAATGGAATGTCCCCTAGATGTAGATAATGATAAAAACGGGATTAGAATACATTTAGGGTGTTTTTTTGTGGTTCAACCGAAGTGAAAAAAATGCATTTTTGGCGATTTTTGTAGCATCAAAATGGCACCCTTAACGAGTTCAGAACCACTTCTAACCATTCTAGGATGGTGCAATGGAATGTCCCCTAGATGTAGATAATGATAAAAACGGGATTAGAATACATTTAGGGTGTTTTTTTGTGGTTCAACCGAAGTGAAAAAAATGCATTTTTGGCGATTTTTGTAGCATCAAAATGGCACCCTTAACGAGTTCAGAACCACTTCTAACCATTCTAGGATGGTGCAATGGAATGTCCCCTAGATGTAGATAATGATAAAAACGGGATTAGAATACATTTAGGGTGTTTTTTTGTGGTTCAACCGAAGTGAAAAAAATGCATTTTTGGCGATTTTTGTAGCATTAAAATGGCACCCTTAACGAGTTCAGAACCACTTCTAACCATTCTAGGATGGTGCAATGGAATGTCCCCTAGATGTAGATAATGATAAAAACGGGATTAGAATACATTTAGGGTGTTTTTTTGTGGTTCAACCGAAGTGAAAAAAATGCATTTTTGGCGATTTTTGTAGCATCAAAATGGCACCCTTAACGAGTTCAGAACCACTTCTAACCATTCTAGGATGGTGCAATGGAATGTCCCCTAGATGTAGATAATGATAAAAACGGGATTAGAATACATTTAGGGTGTTTTTTTGTGGTTCAACCGAAGTGAAAAAAATGCATTTTTGGCGATTTTTGTAGCATCAAAATGGCACCCTTAATGAGTTCAGAACCACTTCTAACGGGATTAGAATACATTTAGGGTGTTTTTTTGTGGTTCAACCGAAGTGAAAAAAATGCATTTTTGGCGATTTTTGTAGCATCAAAATGGCACCCTTAACGAGTTCAGAACCACTTCTAACCATTCTAGGATGGTGCAATGGAATGTCCCCTAGATGTAGATAATGATAAAAACGGGATTAGAATACATTTAGGGTGTTTTTTTGTGGTTCAACCGAAGTGAAAAAAATGCATTTTTGGCGATTTTTGTAGCATCAAAATGGCACCCTTAACGAGTTCAGAACCACTTCTAACCATTCTAGGATGGTGCAATGGAATGTCCCCTAGATGTAGATAATGATAAAAACGGGATTAGAATACATTTAGGGTGTTTTTTTGTGGTTCAACCGAAGTGAAAAAAATGCATTTTTGGCGATTTTTGTAGCATCAAAATGGCACCCTTAACGAGTTCAGAACCACTTCTAACCATTCTAGGATGGTGCAATGGAATGTCCCCTAGATGTAGATAATGATAAAAACGGGATTAGAATACATTTAGGGTGTTTTTTTGTGGTTCAACCGAAGTGAAAAAAATGCATTTTTGGCGATTTTTGTAGCATCAAAATGGCACCCTTAATGAGTTCAGAACCACTTCTAACGGGATTAGAATACATTTAGGGTGTTTTTTTGTGGTTCAACCGAAGTGAAAAAAATGCATTTTTGGCGATTTTTGTAGCATCAAAATGGCACCCTTAACGAGTTCAGAACCACTTCTAACCATTCTAGGATGGTGCAATGGAATGTCCCCTAGATGTAGATAATGATAAAAACGGGATTAGAATACATTTAGGGTGTTTGTTTGTGGTTCAACCGAAGTGAAAAAAATGCATTTTTGGCGATTTTTGTAGCATCAAAATGGCACCCTTAACGAGTTCAGAACCACTTCTAACCATTCTAGGATGGTGCAATGGAATGTCCCCTAGATGTAGATAATGATAAAAACGGGATTAGAATACATTTAGGGTGTTTTTTTGTGGTTCAACCGAAGTGAAAAAAATGCATTTTTGGCGATTTTTGTAGCATCAAAATGGCACCCTTAATGAGTTCAGAACCACTTCTAACGGGATTAGAATACATTTAGGGTGTTTTTTTGTGGTTCAACCGAAGTGAAAAAAATGCATTTTTGGCGATTTTTGTAGCATCAAAATGGCACCCTTAACGAGTTCAGAACCACTTCTAACCATTCTAGGATGGTGCAATGGAATGTCCCCTAGATGTAG
This sequence comes from Ochlerotatus camptorhynchus, assembly GCF_037179485.1. Lineage (NCBI taxonomy): Eukaryota > Metazoa > Arthropoda > Insecta > Diptera > Culicidae > Ochlerotatus > Ochlerotatus camptorhynchus. Next base: position 8,156 of record NW_027041563.1, read on the forward strand.
ATAATGATAAAAACGGGATTAGAATACATTTAGGGTGTTTTTTTGTGGTTCAACCGAAGTGAAAAAAATGCATTTTTGGCGATTTTTGTAGCATCAAAATGGCACCCTTAACGAGTTCAGAACCACTTCTAACCATTCTAGGATGGTGCAATGGAATGTCCCCTAGATGTAGATAATGATAAAAACGGGATTAGAATACATTTAGGGTGTTTTTTTGTGGTTCAACCGAAGTGAAAAAAATGCATTTTTGGCGATTTTTGTAGCATCAAAATGGCACCCTTAACGAGTTCAGAACCACTTCTAACCATTCTAGGATGGTGCAATGGAATGTCCCCTAGATGTAGATAATGATAAAAACGGGATTAGAATACATTTAGGGTGTTTTTTTGTGGTTAAACCGAAGTGAAAAAAATGCATTTTTGGCGATTTTTGTAGCATCAAAATGGCACCCTTAACGAGTTCAGAACCACTTCTAACCATTCTAGGATGGTGCAATGGAATGTCCCCTAGATGTAGATAATGATAAAAACGGGATTAGAATACATTTAGGGTGTTTTTTTGTGGTTCAACCGAAGTGAAAAAAATGCATTTTTGGCGATTTTTGTAGCATCAAAATGGCACCCTTAACGAGTTCAGAACCACTTCTAACCATTCTAGGATGGTGCAATGGAATGTCCCCTAGATGTAGATAATGATAAAAACGGGATTAGAATACATTTAGGGTGTTTTTTTGTGGTTCAACCGAAGTGAAAAAAATGCATTTTTGGCGATTTTTGTAGCATCAAAATGGCACCCTTAACGAGTTCAGAACCACTTCTAACCATTCTAGGATGGTGCAATGGAATGTCCCCTAGATGTAGATAATGATAAAAACGGGATTAGAATACATTTAGGGTGTTTTTTTGTGGTTCAACCGAAGTGAAAAAAATGCATTTTTGGCGATTTTTGTAGCATCAAAATGGCACCCTTAATGAGTTCAGAACCACTTCTAACGGGATTAGAATACATTTAGGGTGTTTTTTTGTGGTTCAACCGAAGTGAAAAAAATGCATTTTTGGCGATTTTTGTAGCATCAAAATGGCACCCTTAACGAGTTCAGAACCACTTCTAACCATTCTAGGATGGTGCAATGGAATGTCCCCTAGATGTAGATAATGATAAAAACGGGATTAGAATACATTTAGGGTGTTTGTTTGTGGTTCAACCGAAGTGAAAAAAATGCATTTTTGGCGATTTTTGTAGCATCAAAATGGCACCCTTAACGAGTTCAGAACCACTTCTAACCATTCTAGGATGGTGCAATGGAATGTCCCCTAGATGTAGATAATGATAAAAACGGGATTAGAATACATTTAGGGTGTTTTTTTGTGGTTCAACCGAAGTGAAAAAAATGCATTTTTGGCGATTTTTGTAGCATCAAAATGGCACCCTTAATGAGTTCAGAACCACTTCTAACGGGATTAGAATACATTTAGGGTGTTTTTTTGTGGTTCAACCGAAGTGAAAAAAATGCATTTTTGGCGATTTTTGTAGCATCAAAATGGCACCCTTAACGAGTTCAGAACCACTTCTAACCATTCTAGGATGGTGCAATGGAATGTCCCCTAGATGTAGATAATGATAAAAACGGGATTAGAATACATTTAGGGTGTTTTTTTGTGGTTCAACCGAAGTGAAAAAAATGCATTTTTGGCGATTTTTGTAGCATCAAAATGGCACCCTTAACGAGTTCAGAACCACTTCTAACCATTCTAGGATGGTGCAATGGAATGTCCCCTAGATGTAGATAATGATAAAAACGGGATTAGAATACATTTAGGGTGTTTTTTTGTGGTTCAACCGAAGTGAAAAAAATGCATTTTTGGCGATTTTTGTAGCATCAAAATGGCACCCTTAACGAGTTCAGAACCACTTCTAACCATTCTAGGATGGTGCAATGGAATGTCCCCTAGATGTAGATAATGATAAAAACGGGATTAGAATACATTTAGGGTGTTTTTTTGTGGTTAAACCGAAGTGAAAAAAATGCATTTTTGGCGATTTTTGTAGCATCAAAATGGCACCCTTAACGAGTTCAGAACCACTTCTAACCATTCTAGGATGGTGCAATGGAATGTCCCCTAGATGTAGATAATGATAAAAACGGGATTAGAATACATTTAGGGTGTTTTTTTGTGGTTCAACCGAAGTGAAAAAAATGCATTTTTGGCGATTTTTGTAGCATCAAAATGGCACCCTTAACGAGTTCAGAACCACTTCTAACCATTCTAGGATGGTGCAATGGAATGTCCCCTAGATGTAGATAATGATAAAAACGGGATTAGAATACATTTAGGGTGTTTTTTTGTGGTTCAACCGAAGTGAAAAAAATGCATTTTTGGCGATTTTTGTAGCATCAAAATGGCACCCTTAACGAGTTCAGAACCACTTCTAACCATTCTAGGATGGTGCAATGGAATGTCCCCTAGATGTAGATAATGATAAAAACGGGATTAGAATACATTTAGGGTGTTTTTTTGTGGTTCAACCGAAGTGAAAAAAATGCATTTTTGGCGATTTTTGTAGCATCAAAATGGCACCCTTAACGAGTTCAGAACCACTTCTAACCATTCTAGGATGGTGCAATGGAATGTCCCCTAGATGTAGATAATGATAAAAACGGGATTAGAATACATTTAGGGTGTTTTTTTGTGGTTCAACCGAAGTGAAAAAAATGCATTTTTGGCGATTTTTGTAGCATCAAAATGGCACCCTTAACGAGTTCAGAACCACTTCTAACCATTCTAGGATGGTGCAATGGAATGTCCCCTAGATGTAGATAATGATAAAAACGGGATTAGAATACATTTAGGGTGTTTTTTTGTGGTTCAACCGAAGTGAAAAAAATGCATTTTTGGCGATTTTTGTAGCATCAAAATGGCACCCTTAATGAGTTCAGAACCACTTCTAACGGGATTAGAATACATTTAGGGTGTTTTTTTGTGGTTCAACCGAAGTGAAAAAAATGCATTTTTGGCGATTTTTGTAGCATCAAAATGGCACCCTTAACGAGTTCAGAACCACTTCTAACCATTCTAGGATGGTGCAATGGAATGTCCCCTAGATGTAGATAATGATAAAAACGGGATTAGAATACATTTAGGGTGTTTTTTTGTGGTTCAACCGAAGTGAAAAAAATGCATTTTTGGCGATTTTTGTAGCATCAAAATGGCACCCTTAACGAGTTCAGAACCACTTCTAACCATTTTAGGATGGTGCAATGGAATGTCCCCTAGATGTAGATAATGATAAAAACGGGATTAGAATACATTTAGGGTGTTTTTTTGTGGTTCAACCGAAGTGAAAAAAATGCATTTTTGGCGATTTTTGTAGCATCAAAATGGCACCCTTAACGAGTTCAGAACCACTTCTAACCATTCTAGGATGGTGCAATGGAATGTCCCCTAGATGTAGATAATGATAAAAACGGGATTAGAATACATTTAGGGTGTTTTTTTGTGGTTCAACCGAAGTGAAAAAAATGCATTTTTGGCGATTTTTGTAGCATCAAAATGGCACCCTTAACGAGTTCAGAACCACTTCTAACCATTCTAGGATGGTGCAATGGAATGTCCCCTAGATGTAGATAATGATAAAAACGGGATTAGAATACATTTAGGGTGTTTTTTTGTGGTTCAACCGAAGTGAAAAAAATGCATTTTTGGCGATTTTTGTAGCATCAAAATGGCACCCTTAACGAGTTCAGAACCACTTCTAACCATTCTAGGATGGTGCAATGGAATGTCCCCTAGATGTAGATAATGATAAAAACGGGATTAGAATACATTTAGGGTGTTTTTTTGTGGTTCAACCGAAGTGAAAAAAATGCATTTTTGGCGATTTTTGTAGCATCAAAATGGCACCCTTAACGAGTTCAGAACCACTTCTAACCATTCTAGGATGGTGCAATGGAATGTCCCCTAGATGTAGATAATGATAAAAACGGGATTAGAATACATTTAGGGTGTTTTTTTGTGGTTCAACCGAAGTGAAAAAAATGCATTTTTGGCGATTTTTGTAGCATCAAAATGGCACCCTTAATGAGTTCAGAACCACTTCTAACGGGATTAGAATACATTTAGGGTGTTTTTTTGTGGTTCAACCGAAGTGAAAAAAATGCATTTTTGGCGATTTTTGTAGCATCAAAATGGCACCCTTAACGAGTTCAGAACCACTTGTAACCATTCTAGGATGGTGCAATGGAATGTCCCCTAGATGTAGATAATGATAAAAACGGGATTAGAATACATTTAGGGTGTTTTTTTGTGGTTCAACCGAAGTGAAAAAAATGCATTTTTGGCGATTTTTGTAGCATCAAAATGGCACCCTTAACGAGTTCAGAACCACTTCTAACCATTCTAGGATGGTGCAATGGAATGCCCCCTAGATGTAGATAATGATAAAAACGGGATTAGAATACATTTAGGGTGTTTTTTTGTGGTTCAACCGAAGTGAAAAAAATGCATTTTTGGCGATTTTTGTAGCATCAAAATGGCACCCTTAACGAGTTCAGAACCACTTCTAACCATTCTAGGATGGTGCAATGGAATGTCCCCTAGATGTAGATAATGATAAAAACGGGATTAGAATACATTTAGGGTGTTTTTTTGTGGTTCAACCGAAGTGAAAAAAATGCATTTTTGGCGATTTTTGTAGCATCAAAATGGCACCCTTAATGAGTTCAGAACCACTTCTAACGGGATTAGAATACATTTAGGGTGTTTTTTTGTGGTTCAACCGAAGTGAAAAAAATGCATTTTTGGCGATTTTTGTAGCATCAAAATGGCACCCTTAACGAGTTCAGAACCACTTCTAACCATTCTAGGATGGTGCAATGGAATGTCCCCTAGATGTAGATAATGATAAAAACGGGATTAGAATACATTTAGGGTGTTTTTTTGTGGTTCAACCGAAGTGAAAAAAATGCATTTTTGGCGATTTTTGTAGCATCAAAATGGCACCCTTAACGAGTTCAGAACCACTTCTAACCATTCTAGGATGGTGCAATGGAATGTCCCCTAGATGTAGATAATGATAAAAACGGGATTAGAATACATTTAGGGTGTTTTTTTGTGGTTCAACCGAAGTGAAAAAAATGCATTTTTGGCGATTTTTGTAGCATCAAAATGACACCCTTAATGAGTTCAGAACCACTTCTAACGGGATTAGAATACATTTAGGGTGTTTTTTTGTGGTTCAACCGAAGTGAAAAAAATGCATTTTTGGCGATTTTTGTAGCATCAAAATGGCACCCTTAACGAGTTCAGAACCACTTCTAACCATTCTAGGATGGTGCAATGGAATGTCCCCTAGATGTAGATAATGATAAAAACGGGATTAGAATACATTTAGGGTGTTTTTTTGTGGTTCAACCGAAGTGAAAAAAATGCATTTTTGGCGATTTTTGTAGCATCAAAATGGCACCCTTAACGAGTTCAGAACCACTTCTAACCATTCTAGGATGGTGCAATGGAATGTCCCCTAGATGTAGATAATGATAAAAACGGGATTAGAATACATTTAGGGTGTTTTTTTGTGGTTCAACCGAAGTGAAAAAAATGCATTTTTGGCGATTTTTGTAGCATCAAAATGGCACCCTTAACGAGTTCAGAACCACTTCTAACCATTCTAGGATGGTGCAATGGAATGTCCCCTAGATGTAGATAATGATAAAAACGGGATTAGAATACATTTAGGGTGTTTTTTTGTGGTTCAACCGAAGTGAAAAAAATGCATTTTTGGCGATTTTTGTAGCATCAAAATGGCACCCTTAACGAGTTCAGAACCACTTCTAACCATTCTAGGATGGTGCAATGGAATGTCCCCTAGATGTAGATAATGATAAAAACGGGATTAGAATACATTTAGGGTGTTTTTTTGTGGTTCAACCGAAGTGAAAAAAATGCATTTTTGGCGATTTTTGTAGCATCAAAATGGCACCCTTAACGAGTTCAGAACCACTTCTAACCATTCTAGGATGGTGCAATGGAATGTCCCCTAGATGTAGATAATGATAAAAACGGGATTAGAATACATTTAGGGTGTTTTTTTGTGGTTCAACCGAAGTGAAAAAAATGCATTTTTGGCGATTTTTGTAGCATCAAAATGGCACCCTTAACGAGTTCAGAACCACTTCTAACCATTCTAGGATGGTGCAATGGAATGTCCCCTAGATGTAGATAATGATAAAAACGGGATTAGAATACATTTAGGGTGTTTTTTTGTGGTTCAACCGAAGTGAAAAAAATGCATTTTTGGCGATTTTTGTAGCATTAAAATGGCACCCTTAACGAGTTCAGAACCACTTCTAACCATTCTAGGATGGTGCAATGGAATGTCCCCTAGATGTAGATAATGATAAAAACGGGATTAGAATACATTTAGGGTGTTTTTTTGTGGTTCAACCGAAGTGAAAAAAATGCATTTTTGGCGATTTTTGTAGCATCAAAATGGCACCCTTAACGAGTTCAGAACCACTTCTAACCATTCTAGGATGGTGCAATGGAATGTCCCCTAGATGTAGATAATGATAAAAACGGGATTAGAATACATTTAGGGTGTTTTTTTGTGGTTCAACCGAAGTGAAAAAAATGCATTTTTGGCGATTTTTGTAGCATCAAAATGGCACCCTTAATGAGTTCAGAACCACTTCTAACGGGATTAGAATACATTTAGGGTGTTTTTTTGTGGTTCAACCGAAGTGAAAAAAATGCATTTTTGGCGATTTTTGTAGCATCAAAATGGCACCCTTAACGAGTTCAGAACCACTTCTAACCATTCTAGGATGGTGCAATGGAATGTCCCCTAGATGTAGATAATGATAAAAACGGGATTAGAATACATTTAGGGTGTTTTTTTGTGGTTCAACCGAAGTGAAAAAAATGCATTTTTGGCGATTTTTGTAGCATCAAAATGGCACCCTTAACGAGTTCAGAACCACTTCTAACCATTCTAGGATGGTGCAATGGAATGTCCCCTAGATGTAGATAATGATAAAAACGGGATTAGAATACATTTAGGGTGTTTTTTTGTGGTTCAACCGAAGTGAAAAAAATGCATTTTTGGCGATTTTTGTAGCATCAAAATGGCACCCTTAACGAGTTCAGAACCACTTCTAACCATTCTAGGATGGTGCAATGGAATGTCCCCTAGATGTAGATAATGATAAAAACGGGATTAGAATACATTTAGGGTGTTTTTTTGTGGTTCAACCGAAGTGAAAAAAAATGCATTTTTGGCGATTTTTGTAGCATCAAAATGGCACCCTTAATGAGTTCAGAACCACTTCTAACGGGATTAGAATACATTTAGGGTGTTTTTTTGTGGTTCAACCGAAGTGAAAAAAATGCATTTTTGGCGATTTTTGTAGCATCAAAATGGCACCCTTAACGAGTTCAGAACCACTTCTAACCATTCTAGGATGGTGCAATGGAATGTCCCCTAGATGTAGATAATGATAAAAACGGGATTAGAATACATTTAGGGTGTTTTTTTGTGGTTCAACCGAAGTGAAAAAAATGCATTTTTGGCGATTTTTGTAGCATCAAAATGGCACCCTTAATGAGTTCAGAACCACTTCTAACCATTCTAGGATGGTGCAATGGAATGTCCCCTAGATGTAGATAATGATAAAAACGGGATTAGAATACATTTAGGGTGTTTTTTTGTGGTTCAACCGAAGTGAAAAAAATGCATTTTTGGCGATTTTTGTAGCATCAAAATGGCACCCTTAATGAGTTCAGAACCACTTCTAACGGGATTAGAATACATTTAGGGTGTTTTTTTGTGGTTCAACCGAAGTGAAAAAAATGCATTTTTGGCGATTTTTGTAGCATCAAAATGGCACCCTTAACGAGTTCAGAACCACTTCTAACCATTCTAGGATGGTGCAATGGAATGTCCCCTAGATGTAGATAATGATAAAAACGGGATTAGAATACATTTAGAGTGTTTTTTTGTGGTTCAACCGAAGTGAAAAAAATGCATTTTTGGCGATTTTTGTAGCATCAAAATGGCACCCTTAACGAGTTCAGAACCACTTCTAACCATTCTAGGATGGTGCAATGGAATGTCCCCTAGATGTAGATAATGATAAAAACGGGATTAGAATACATTTAGGGTGTTTTTTTGTGGTTCAACCGAAGTGAAAAAAATGCATTTTTGGCGATTTTTGTAGCATCAAAATGGCACCCTTAATGAGTTCAGAACCACTTCTAACGGGATTAGAATACATTTAGGGTGTTTTTTTGTGGTTCAACCGAAGTGAAAAAAATGCATTTTTGGCGATTTTTGTAGCATCAAAATGGCACCCTTAACGAGTTCAGAACCACTTCTAACCATTCTAGGATGGTGCAATGGAATGTCCCCTAGATGTAGATAATGATAAAAACGGGATTAGAATACATTTAGGGTGTTTTTTTGTGGTTCAACCGAAGTGAAAAAAATGCATTTTTGGCGATTTTTGTAGCATCAAAATGGCACCCTTAACGAGTTCAGAACCACTTCTAACCATTCTAGGATGGTGCAATGGAATGTCCCCTAGATGTAGATAATGATAAAAACGGGATTAGAATACATTTAGGGTGTTTTTTTGTGGTTCAACCGAAGTGAAAAAAATGCATTTTTGGCGATTTTTGTAGCATCAAAATGGCACCCTTAACGAGTTCAGAACCACTTCTAACCATTCTAGGATGGTGCAATGGAATGTCCCCTAGATGTAGATAATGATAAAAACGGGATTAGAATACATTTAGGGTGTTTTTTTGTGGTTCAACCGAAGTGAAAAAAATGCATTTTTGGCGATTTTTGTAGCATCAAAATGGCACCCTTAATGAGTTCAGAACCACTTCTAACGGGATTAGAATACATTTAGGGTGTTTTTTTGTGGTTCAGCCGAAGTGAAAAAAATGCATTTTTGGCGATTTTTGTAGCATCAAAATGGCACCCTTAACGAGTTCAGAACCACTTCTAACCATTCTAGGATGGTGCAATGGAATGTCCCCTAGATGTAGATAATGATAAAAACGGGATTAGAATACATTTAGGGTGTTTTTTTGTGGTTCAACCGAAGTGAAAAAAATGCATTTTTGGCGATTTTTGTAGCATCAAAATGGCACCCTTAACGAGTTCAGAACCACTTCTAACCATTCTAGGATGGTGCAATGGAATGTCCCCTAGATGTAGATAATGATAAAAACGGGATTAGAATACATTTAGGGTGTTTTTTTGTGGTTCAACCGAAGTGAAAAAAATGCATTTTTGGCGATTTTTGTAGCATCAAAATGGCACCCTTAACGAGTTCAGAACCACTTCTAACCATTCTAGGATGGTGCAATGGAATGTCCCCTAGATGTAGATAATGATAAAAACGGGATTACAATACATTTAGGGTGTTTTTTTGTGGTTCAACCGAAGTGAAAAAAATGCATTTTTGGCGATTTTTGTAGCATCAAAATGGCACCCTTAACGAGTTCAGAACCACTTCTAACCATTCTAGGATGGTGCAATGGAATGTCCCCTAGATGTAGATAATGATAAAAACGGGATTAGAATACATTTAGGGTGTTTTTTTGTGGTTCAACCGAAGTGAAAAAAATGCATTTTTGGCGATTTTTGTAGCATCAAAATGGCACCCTTAACGAGTTCAGAACCACTTCTAACCATTCTAGGATGGTGCAATGGAATGTCCCCTAGATGTAGATAATGATAAAAACGGGATTAGAATACATTTAGGGTGTTTTTTTGTGGTTCAACCGAAGTGAAAAAAATGCATTTTTGGCGATTTTTGTAGCATCAAAATGGCACCCTTAACGAGTTCAGAACCACTTCTAACCATTCTAGGATGGTGCAATGGAATGTCCCCTAGATGTAGATAATGATAAAAACGGGATTAGAATACATTTAGGGTGTTTTTTTGTGGTTCAACCGAAGTGAAAAAAATGCATTTTTGGCGATTTTTGTAGCATCAAAATGGCACCCTTAACGAGTTCAGAACCACTTCTAACCATTCTAGGATGGTGCAATGGAATGTCCCCTAGATGTAGATAATGATAAAAACGGGATTAGAATACATTTAGGGTGTTTTTTTGTGGTTCAACCGAAGTGAAAAAAATGCATTTTTGGCGATTTTTGTAGCATCAAAATGGCACCCTTAATGAGTTCAGAACCACTTCTAACGGGATTAGAATACATTTAGGGTGTTTTTTTGTGGTTCAACCGAAGTGAAAAAAATGCATTTTTGGCGATTTTTGTAGCATCAAAATGGCACCCTTAACGAGTTCAGAACCACTTCTAACCATTCTAGGATGGTGCAATGGAATGTCCCCTAGATGTAGATAATGATAAAAACGGGATTAGAATACATTTAGGGTGTTTTTTTGTGGTTCAACCGAAGTGAAAAAAATGCATTTTTGGCGATTTTTGTAGCATCAAAATGGCACCCTTAACGAGTTCAGAACCACTTCTAACCATTCTAGGATGGTGCAATGGAATGTCCCCTAGATGTAGATAATGATAAAAACGGGATTAGAATACATTTAGGGTGTTTTTTTGTGGTTCAACCGAAGTGAAAAAAATGCATTTTTGGCGATTTTTGTAGCATCAAAATGGCACCCTTAACGAGTTCGGAACCACTTCTAACCATTCTAGGATGGTGCAATGGAATGTCCCCTAGATGTAGATAATGATAAAAACGGGATTAGAATACATTTAGGGTGTTTTTTTGTGGTTCAACCGAAGTGAAAAAAATGCATTTTTGGCGATTTTTGTAGCATCAAAATGGCACCCTTAATGAGTTCAGAACCACTTCTAACGGGATTAGAATACATTTAGGGTGTTTTTTTGTGGTTCAACCGAAGTGAAAAAAATGCATTTTTGGCGATTTTTGTAGCATCAAAATGGCACCCTTAACGAGTTCAGAACCACTTCTAACCATTCTAGGATGGTGCAATGGAATGTCCCCTAGATGTAGATAATGATAAAAACGGGATTAGAATACATTTAGGGTGTTTTTTTGTGGTTCAACCAAAGTGAAAAAAATGCATTTTTGGCGATTTTTGTAGCATCAAAATGGCACCCTTAACGAGTTCAGAACCACTTCTAACCATTCTAGGATGGTGCAATGGAATGTCCCCTAGATGTAGATAATGATAAAAACGGGATTAGAATACATTTAGGGTGTTTTTTTGTGGTTCAACCGAAGTGAAAAAAATGCATTTTTGGCGATTTTTGTAGCATCAAAATGACACCCTTAATGAGTTCAGAACCACTTCTAACGGGATTAGAATACATTTAGGGTGTTTTTTTGTGGTTCAACCGAAGTGAAAAAAATGCATTTTTGGCGATTTTTGTAGCATCAAAATGGCACCCTTAACGAGTTCAGAACCACTTCTAACCATTCTAGGATGGTGCAATGGAATGTCCCCTAGATGTAGATAATGATAAAAACGGGATTAGAATACATTTAGGGTGTTTTTTTGTGGTTCAACCGAAGTGAAAAAAATGCATTTTTGGCGATTTTTGTAGCATCAAAATGGCACCCTTAACGAGTTCAGAACCACTTCTAACCATTCTAGGATGGTGCAATGGAATGTCCCCTAGATGTAGATAATGATAAAAACGGGATTAGAATACATTTAGGGTGTTTTTTTGTGGTTCAACCGAAGTGAAAAAAATGCATTTTTGGCGATTTTTGTAGCATCAAAATGGCACCCTTAACGAGTTCAGAACCACTTCTAACCATTCTAGGATGGTGCAATGGAATGTCCCCTAGATGTAGATAATGATAAAAACGGGATTAGAATACATTTAGGGTGTTTTTTTGTGGTTCAACCGAAGTGAAAAAAATGCATTTTTGGCGATTTTTGTAGCATCAAAATGGCACCCTTAACGAGTTCAGAACCACTTCTAACCATTCTAGGATGGTGCAATGGAATGTCCCCTAGATGTAGATAATGATAAAAACGGGATTAGAATACATTTAGGGTGTTTTTTTGTGGTTCAACCGAAGTGAAAAAAATGCATTTTTGGCGATTTTTGTAGCATCAAAATGGCACCCTTAACGAGTTCAGAACCACTTCTAACCATTCTAGGATGGTGCAATGGAATGTCCCCTAGATGTAGATAATGATAAAAACGGGATTAGAATACATTTAGGGTGTTTTTTTGTGGTTCAACCGAAGTGAAAAAAATGCATTTTTGGCGATTTTTGTAGCATCAAAATGGCACCCTTAACGAGTTCAGAACCACTTCTAACCATTCTAGGATGGTGCAATGGAATGTCCCCTAGATGTAGATAATGATAAAAACGGGATTAGAATACATTTAGGGTGTTTTTTTGTGGTTCAACCGAAGTGAAAAAAATGCATTTTTGGCGATTTTTGTAGCATTAAAATGGCACCCTTAACGAGTTCAGAACCACTTCTAACCATTCTAGGATGGTGCAATGGAATGTCCCCTAGATGTAGATAATGATAAAAACGGGATTAGAATACATTTAGGGTGTTTTTTTGTGGTTCAACCGAAGTGAAAAAAATGCATTTTTGGCGATTTTTGTAGCATCAAAATGGCACCCTTAACGAGTTCAGAACCACTTCTAACCATTCTAGGATGGTGCAATGGAATGTCCCCTAGATGTAGATAATGATAAAAACGGGATTAGAATACATTTAGGGTGTTTTTTTGTGGTTCAACCGAAGTGAAAAAAATGCATTTTTGGCGATTTTTGTAGCATCAAAATGGCACCCTTAATGAGTTCAGAACCACTTCTAACGGGATTAGAATACATTTAGGGTGTTTTTTTGTGGTTCAACCGAAGTGAAAAAAATGCATTTTTGGCGATTTTTGTAGCATCAAAATGGCACCCTTAACGAGTTCAGAACCACTTCTAACCATTCTAGGATGGTGCAATGGAATGTCCCCTAGATGTAGATAATGATAAAAACGGGATTAGAATACATTTAGGGTGTTTTTTTGTGGTTCAACCGAAGTGAAAAAAATGCATTTTTGGCGATTTTTGTAGCATCAAAATGGCACCCTTAACGAGTTCAGAACCACTTCTAACCATTCTAGGATGGTGCAATGGAATGTCCCCTAGATGTAGATAATGATAAAAACGGGATTAGAATACATTTAGGGTGTTTTTTTGTGGTTCAACCGAAGTGAAAAAAATGCATTTTTGGCGATTTTTGTAGCATCAAAATGGCACCCTTAACGAGTTCAGAACCACTTCTAACCATTCTAGGATGGTGCAATGGAATGTCCCCTAGATGTAGATAATGATAAAAACGGGATTAGAATACATTTAGGGTGTTTTTTTGTGGTTCAACCGAAGTGAAAAAAATGCATTTTTGGCGATTTTTGTAGCATCAAAATGGCACCCTTAATGAGTTCAGAACCACTTCTAACGGGATTAGAATACATTTAGGGTGTTTTTTTGTGGTTCAACCGAAGTGAAAAAAATGCATTTTTGGCGATTTTTGTAGCATCAAAATGGCACCCTTAACGAGTTCAGAACCACTTCTAACCATTCTAGGATGGTGCAATGGAATGTCCCCTAGATGTAGATAATGATAAAAACGGGATTAGAATACATTTAGGGTGTTTTTTTGTGGTTCAACCGAAGTGAAAAAAATGCATTTTTGGCGATTTTTGTAGCATCAAAATGGCACCCTTAACGAGTTCAGAACCACTTCTAACCATTCTAGGATGGTGCAATGGAATGTCCCCTAGATGTAGATAATGATAAAAACGGGATTAGAATACATTTAGGGTGTTTTTTTGTGGTTCAACCGAAGTGAAAAAAATGCATTTTTGGCGATTTTTGTAGCATCAAAATGGCACCCTTAACGAGTTCAGAACCACTTCTAACCATTCTAGGATGGTGCAATGGAATGTCCCCTAGATGTAGATAATGATAAAAACGGGATTAGAATACATTTAGGGTGTTTTTTTGTGGTTCAACCGAAGTGAAAAAAATGCATTTTTGGCGATTTTTGTAGCATCAAAATGGCACCCTTAACGAGTTCAGAACCACTTCTAACCATTCTAGGATGGTGCAATGGAATGTCCCCTAGATGTAGATAATGATAAAAACGGGATTAGAATACATTTAGGGTGTTTTTTTGTGGTTCAACCGAAGTGAAAAAAATGCATTTTTGGCGATTTTTGTAGCATCAAAATGGCACCCTTAATGAGTTCAGAACCACTTCTAACGGGATTAGAATACATTTAGGGTGTTTTTTTGTGGTTCAACCGAAGTGAAAAAAATGCATTTTTGGCGATTTTTGTAGCATCAAAATGGCACCCTTAACGAGTTCAAAACCACTTCTAACCATTCTAGGATGGTGCAATGGAATGTCCCCTAGATGTAGATAATGATAAAAACGGGATTAGAATACATTTAGGGTGTTTTTTTGTGGTTCAACCGAAGTGAAAAAAATGCATTTTTGGCGATTTTTGTAGCATCAAAATGGCACCCTTAACGAGTTCAGAACCACTTCTAACCATTCTAGGATGGTGCAATAGAATGTCCCCTAGATGTAGATAATGATAAAAACGGGATTAGAATACATTTAGGGTGTTTTTTTGTGGTTCAACCGAAGTGAAAAAAATGCATTTTTGGCGATTTTTGTAGCATCAAAATGGCACCCTTAACGAGTTCAGAACCACTTCTAACCATTCTAGGATGGTGCAATGGAATGTCCCCTAGATGTAGATAATGATAAAAACGGGATTAGAATACATTTAGGGTGTTTTTTTGTGGTTCAACCGAAGTGAAAAAAATGCATTTTTGGCGACTTTTGTAGCATCAAAATGGCACCCTTAATGAGTTCAGAACCACTTCTAACGGGATTAGAATACATTTAGGGTGTTTTTTTGTGGTTCAACCGAAGTGAAAAAAATGCATTTTTGGCGATTTTTGTAGCATCAAAATGGCACCCTTAACGAGTTCAGAACCACTTCTAACCATTCTAGGATGGTGCAATGGAATGTCCCCTAGATGTAGATAATGATAAAAACGGGATTAGAATACATTTAGGGTGTTTTTTTGTGGTTCAACCGAAGTGAAAAAAATGCATTTTTGGCGATTTTTGTAGCATCAAAATGGCACCCTTAACGAGTTCAGAACCACTTCTAACCATTCTAGGATGGTGCAATGGAATGTCCCCTAGATGTAGATAATGATAAAAACGTGATTAGAATACATTTAGGGTGTTTTTTTGTGGTTCAACCGAAGTGAAAAAAATGCATTTTTGGCGATTTTTGTAGCATCAAAATGGCACCCTTAATGAGTTCAGAACCACTTCTAACGGGATTAGAATACATTTAGGGTGTTTTTTTGTGGTTCAACCGAAGTGAAAAAAATGCATTTTTGGCGATTTTTGTAGCATCAAAATGGCACCCTTAACGAGTTCAGAACCACTTCTAACCATTCTAGGATGGTGCAATGGAATGTCCCCTAGATGTAGATAATGATAAAAACGGGATTAGAATACATTTAGGGTGTTTTTTTGTGGTTCAACCGAAGTGAAAAAAATGCATTTTTGGCGATTTTTGTAGCATCAAAATGGCACCCTTAACGAGTTCAGAACCACTTCTAACCATTCTAGGATGGTGCAATGGAATGTCCCCTAGATGTAGATAATGATAAAAACGGGATTAGAATACATTTAGGGTGTTTTTTTGTGGTTCAACCGAAGTGAAAAAAAATGCATTTTTGGCGATTTTTGTAGCATCAAAATGGCACCCTTAACGAGTTCAGAACCACTTCTAACCATTCTAGGATGGTGCAATGGAATGTCCCCTAGATGTAGATAATGATAAAAACGGGATTAGAATACATTTAGGGTGTTTTTTTGTGGTTCAACCGAAGTGAAAAAAATGCATTTTTGGCGATTTTTGTAGCATCAAAATGGCACCCTTAATGAGTTCAGAACCACTTCTAACGGGATTAGAATACATTTAGGGTGTTTTTTTGTGGTTCAACCGAAGTGAAAAAAATGCATTTTTGGCGATTTTTGTAGCATCAAAATGGCACCCTTAACGAGTTCAGAACCACTTCTAACCATTCTAGGATGGTGCAATGGAATGTCCCCTAGATGTAGATAATGATAAAAACGGGATTAGAATACATTTAGGGTGTTTTTTTGTGGTTCAACCGAAGTGAAAAAAAGCATTTTTGGCGATTTTTGTAGCATCAAAATGGCACCCTTAACGAGTTCAGAACCACTTCTAACCATTCTAGGATGGTGCAATGGAATGTCCCCTAGATGTAGATAATGATAAAAACGGGATTAGAATACATTTAGGGTGTTTTTTTGTGGTTCAACCGAAGTGAAAAAAATGCATTTTTGGCGATTTTTGTAGCATCAAAATGGCACCCTTAACGAGTTCAGAACCACTTCTAACCATTCTAGGATGGTGCAATGGAATGTCCCCTAGATGTAGATAATGATAAAAACGGGATTAGAATACATTTAGGGTGTTTTTTTGTGGTTCAACCGAAGTGAAAAAAATGCATTTTTGGCGATTTTTGTAGCATCAAAATGGCACCCTTAATGAGTTCAGAACCACTTCTAACGGGATTAGAATACATTTAGGGTGTTTTTTTGTGGTTCAACCGAAGTGAAAAAAATGCATTTTTGGCGATTTTTGTAGCATCAAAATGGCACCCTTAACGAGTTCAGAACCACTTCTAACCATTCTAGGATGGTGCAATGGAATGTCCCCTAGATGTAGATAATGATAAAAACGGGATTAGAATACATTTAGGGTGTTTTTTTGTGGTTCAACCGAAGTGAAAAAAATGCATTTTTGGCGATTTTTGTAGCATCAAAATGGCACCCTTAACGAGTTCAGAACCACTTCTAACCATTCTAGGATGGTGCAATGGAATGTCCCCTAGATGTAGATAATGATAAAAACGGGATTAGAATACATTTAGGGTGTTTTTTTGTGGTTCAACCGAAGTGAAAAAAATGCATTTTTGGCGATTTTTGTAGCATCAAAATGGCACCCTTAACGAGTTCAGAACCACTTCTAACCATTCTAGGATGGTGCAATGGAATGTCCCCTAGATGTAGATAATGATAAAAACGGGATTAGAATACATTTAGGGTGTTTTTTTGTGGTTCAACCGAAGTGAAAAAAATGCATTTTTGGCGATTTTTGTAGCATCAAAATGGCACCCTTAACGAGTTCAGAACCACTTCTAACCATTCTAGGATGGTGCAATGGAATGTCCCCTAGATGTAGATAATGATAAAAACGGGATTAGAATACATTTAGGGTGTTTTTTTGTGGTTCAACCGAAGTGAAAAAAATGCATTTTTGGCGATTTTTGTAGCATCAAAATGGCACCCTTAATGAGTTCAGAACCACTTCTAACGGGATTAGAATACATTTAGGGTGTTTTTTTGTGGTTCAACCGTAGTGAAAAAAATGCATTTTTGGCGATTTTTGTAGCATCAAAATGGCACCCTTAACGAGTTCAAAACCACTTCTAACCATTCTAGGATGGTGCAATGGAATGTCCCCTAGATGTAGATAATGATAAAAACGGGATTAGAATACATTTAGGGTGTTTTTTTGTGGTTCAACCGAAGTGAAAAAAATGCATTTTTGGCGATTTTTGTAGCATCAAAATGGCACCCTTAACGAGTTCAGAACCACTTCTAACCATTCTAGGATGGTGCAATGGAATGTCCCCTAGATGTAGATAATGATAAAAACGGGATTAGAATACATTTAGGGTGTTTTTTTGTGGTTCAACCGAAGTGAAAAAAATGCATTTTTGGCGATTTTTGTAGCATCAAAATGGCACCCTTAACGAGTTCAGAACCACTTCTAACCATTCTAGGATGGTGCAATGGAATGTCCCCTAGATGTAGATAATGATAAAAACGGGATTAGAATACATTTAGGGTGTTTTTTTGTGGTTCAACCGAAGTGAAAAAAATGCATTTTTGGCGACTTTTGTAGCATCAAAATGGCACCCTTAATGAGTTCAGAACCACTTCTAACGGGATTAGAATACATTTAGGGTGTTTTTTTGTGGTTCAACCGAAGTGAAAAAAATGCATTTTTGGCGATTTTTGTAGCATCAAAATGGCACCCTTAACGAGTTCAGAACCACTTCTAACCATTCTAGGATGGTGCAATGGAATGTCCCCTAGATGTAGATAATGATAAAAACGGGATTAGAATACATTTAGGGTGTTTTTTTGTGGTTCAACCGAAGTGAAAAAAATGCATTTTTGGCGATTTTTGTAGCATCAAAATGGCACCCTTAACGAGTTCAGAACCACTTCTAACCATTCTAGGATGGTGCAATGGAATGTCCCCTAGATGTAGATAATGATAAAAACGGGATTAGAATACATTTAGGGTGTTTTTTTGTGGTTCAACCGAAGTGAAAAAAATGCATTTTTGGCGATTTTTGTAGCATCAAAATGGCACCCTTAATGAGTTCAGAACCACTTCTAACGGGATTAGAATACATTTAGGGTGTTTTTTTGTGGTTCAACCGAAGTGAAAAAAATGCATTTTTGGCGATTTTTGTAGCATCAAAATGGCACCCTTAACGAGTTCAGAACCACTTCTAACCATTCTAGGATGGTGCAATGGAATGTCCCCTAGATGTAGATAATGATAAAAACGGGATTAGAATACATTTAGGGTGTTTTTTTGTGGTTCAACCGAAGTGAAAAAAATGCATTTTTGGCGATTTTTGTAGCATCAAAATGGCACCCTTAACGAGTTCAGAACCACTTCTAACCATTCTAGGATGGTGCAATGGAATGTCCCCTAGATGTAGATAATGATAAAAACGGGATTAGAATACATTTAGGGTGTTTTTTTGTGGTTCAACCGAAGTGAAAAAAATGCATTTTTGGCGATTTTTGTAGCATCAAAATGGCACCCTTAACGAGTTCAGAACCACTTCTAACCATTCTAGGATGGTGCAATGGAATGTCCCCTAGATGTAGATAATGATAAAAACGGGATTAGAATACATTTAGGGTGTTTTTTTGTGGTTCAACCGAAGTGAAAAAAATGCATTTTTGGCGATTTTTGTAGCATCAAAATGGCACCCTTAACGAGTTCAGAACCACTTCTAACCATTCTAGGATGGTGCAATGGAATGTCCCCTAGATGTAGATAATGATAAAAACGGGATTAGAATACATTTAGGGTGTTTTTTTGTGGTTCAACCGAAGTGAAAAAAATGCATTTTTGGCGATTTTTGTAGCATCAAAATGGCACCCTTAACGAGTTCAGAACCACTTCTAACCATTCTAGGATGGTGCAATGGAATGTCCCCTAGATGTAGATAATGATAAAAACGGGATTAGAATACATTTAGGGTGTTTTTTTGTGGTTCAACCGAAGTGAAAAAAATGCATTTTTGGCGATTTTTGTAGCATTAAAATGGCACCCTTAACGAGTTCAGAACCACTTCTAACCATTCTAGGATGGTGCAATGGAATGTCCCCTAGATGTAGATAATGATAAAAACGGGATTAGAATACATTTAGGGTGTTTTTTTGTGGTTCAACCGAAGTGAAAAAAATGCATTTTTGGCGATTTTTGTAGCATCAAAATGGCACCCTTAACGAGTTCAGAACCACTTCTAACCATTCTAGGATGGTGCAATGGAATGTCCCCTAGATGTAGATAATGATAAAAACGGGATTAGAATACATTTAGGGTGTTTTTTTGTGGTTCAACCGAAGTGAAAAAAATGCATTTTTGGCGATTTTTGTAGCATCAAAATGGCACCCTTAATGAGTTCAGAACCACTTCTAACGGGATTAGAATACATTTAGGGTGTTTTTTTGTGGTTCAACCGAAGTGAAAAAAATGCATTTTTGGCGATTTTTGTAGCATCAAAATGGCACCCTTAACGAGTTCAGAACCACTTCTAACCATTCTAGGATGGTGCAATGGAATGTCCCCTAGATGTAGATAATGATAAAAACGGGATTAGAATACATTTAGGGTGTTTTTTTGTGGTTCAACCGAAGTGAAAAAAATGCATTTTTGGCGATTTTTGTAGCATCAAAATGGCACCCTTAACGAGTTCAGAACCACTTCTAACCATTCTAGGATGGTGCAATGGAATGTCCCCTAGATGTAGATAATGATAAAAACGGGATTAGAATACATTTAGGGTGTTTTTTTGTGGTTCAACCGAAGTGAAAAAAATGCATTTTTGGCGATTTTTGTAGCATCAAAATGGCACCCTTAACGAGTTCAGAACCACTTCTAACCATTCTAGGATGGTGCAATGGAATGTCCCCTAGATGTAGATAATGATAAAAACGGGATTAGAATACATTTAGGGTGTTTTTTTGTGGTTCAACCGAAGTGAAAAAAATGCATTTTTGGCGATTTTTGTAGCATCAAAATGGCACCCTTAATGAGTTCAGAACCACTTCTAACGGGATTAGAATACATTTAGGGTGTTTTTTTGTGGTTCAACCGAAGTGAAAAAAATGCATTTTTGGCGATTTTTGTAGCATCACAATGGCACCCTTAACGAGTTCAGAACCACTTCTAACCATTCTAGGATGGTGCAATGGAATGTCCCCTAGATGTAGATAATGATAAAAACGGGATTAGAATACATTTAGGGTGTTTTTTTGTGGTTCAACCGAAGTGAAAAAAATGCATTTTTGGCGATTTTTGTAGCATCAAAATGGCACCCTTAACGAGTTCAGAACCACTTCTAACCATTCTAGGATGGTGCAATGGAATGTCCCCTAGATGTAGATAATGATAAAAACGGGATTAGAATACATTTAGGGTGTTTTTTTGTGGTTCAACCGAAGTGAAAAAAATGCATTTTTGGCGATTTTTGTAGCATCAAAATGGCACCCTTAATGAGTTCAGAACCACTTCTAACGGGATTAGAATACATTTAGGGTGTTTTTTTGTGGTTCAACCGAAGTGAAAAAAATGCATTTTTGGCGATTTTTGTAGCATCAAAATGGCACCCTTAACGAGTTCAGAACCACTTCTAACCATTCTAGGATGGTGCAATGGAATGTCCCCTAGATGTAGATAATGATAAAAACGGGATTAGAATACATTTAGGGTGTTTTTTTGTGGTTCAACCGAAGTGAAAAAAATGCATTTTTGGCGATTTTTGTAGCATCAAAATGGCACCCTTAACGAGTTCAGAACCACTTCTAACCATTCTAGGATGGTGCAATGGAATGTCCCCTAGATGTAGATAATGATAAAAACGGGATTAGAATACATTTAGGGTGTTTTTTTGTGGTTCAACCGAAGTGAAAAAAATGCATTTTTGGCGATTTTTGTAGCATCAAAATGGCACCCTTAATGAGTTCAGAACCACTTCTAACGGGATTAGAATACATTTAGGGTGTTTTTTTGTGGTTCAACCGAAGTGAAAAAAATGCATTTTTGGCGATTTTTGTAGCATCAAAATGGCACCCTTAACGAGTTCAGAACCACTTCTAACCATTCTAGGATGGTGCAATGGAATGTCCCCTAGATGTAGATAATGATAAAAACGGGATTAGAATACATTTAGGGTGTTTTTTTGTGGTTCAACCGAAGTGAAAAAAATGCATTTTTGGCGATTTTTGTAGCATCAAAATGGCACCCTTAACGAGTTCAGAACCACTTCTAACCATTCTAGGATGGTGCAATGGAATGTCCCCTAGATGTAGATAATGATAAAAACGGGATTAGAATACATTTAGGGTGTTTTTTTGTGGTTCAACCGAAGTGAAAAAAATGCATTTTTGGCGATTTTTGTAGCATCAAAATGGCACCCTTAACGAGTTCAGAACCACTTCTAACCATTCTAGGATGGTGCAATGGAATGTCCCCTAGATGTAGATAATGATAAAAACGGGATTAGAATACATTTAGGGTGTTTTTTTGTGGTTCAACCGAAGTGAAAAAAATGCATTTTTGGCGATTTTTGTAGCATCAAAATGGCACCCTTAATGAGTTCAGAACCACTTCTAACGGGATTAGAATACATTTAGGGTGTTTTTTTGTGGTTCAACCGAAGTGAAAAAAATGCATTTTTGGCGATTTTTGTAGCATCAAAATGGCACCCTTAACGAGTTCAGAACCACTTCTAACCATTCTAGGATGGTGCAATGGAATGTCCCCTAGATGTAGATAATGATAAAAACGGGATTAGAATACATTTAGGGTGTTTTTTTGTGGTTCAACCGAAGTGAAAAAAATGCATTTTTGGCGATTTTTGTAGCATCAAAATGGCACCCTTAACGAGTTCAGAACCACTTCTAACCATTCTAGGATGGTGCAATGGAATGTCCCCTAGATGTAGATAATGATAAAAACGGGATTAGAATACATTTAGGGTGTTTTTTTGTGGTTCAACCGAAGTGAAAAAAATGCATTTTTGGCGATTTTTGTAGCATCAAAATGGCACCCTTAACGAGTTCAGAACCACTTCTAACCATTCTAGGATGGTGCAATGGAATGTCCCCTAGATGTAGATAATGATAAAAACGGGATTAGAATACATTTAGGGTGTTTTTTTGTGGTTCAACCGAAGTGAAAAAAATGCATTTTTGGCGATTTTTGTAGCATCAAAATGGCACCCTTAACGAGTTCAGAACCACTTCTAACCATTCTAGGATGGTGCAATGGAATGTCCCCTAGATGTAGATAATGATAAAAACGGGATTAGAATACATTTAGGGTGTTTTTTTGTGGTTCAACCGAAGTGAAAAAAATGCATTTTTGGCGATTTTTGTAGCATCAAAATGGCACCCTTAACGAGTTCAGAACCACTTCTAACCATTCTAGGATGGTGCAATGGAATGTCCCCTAGATGTAGATAATGATAAAAACGGGATTAGAATACATTTAGGGTGTTTTTTGTGTGGTTCAACCGAAGTGAAAAAAATGCATTTTTGGCGATTTTTGTAGCATCAAAATGGCACCCTTAACGAGTTCAGAACCACTTCTAACCATTCTAGGATGGTGCAATGGAATGTCCCCTAGATGTAGATAATGATAAAAACGGGATTAGAATACATTTAGGGTGTTTTTTTGTGGTTCAACCGAAGTGAAAAAAATGCATTTTTGGCGATTTTTGTAGCATCAAAATGGCACCCTTAACGAGTTCAGAACCACTTCTAACCATTCTAGGATGGTGCAATGGAATGTCCCCTAGATGTAGATAATGATAAAAACGGGATTAGAATACATTTAGGGTGTTTTTTTGTGGTTCAACCGAAGTGAAAAAAATGCATTTTTGGCGATTTTTGTAGCATCAAAATGGCACCCTTAACGAGTTCAGAACCACTTCTAACCATTCTAGGATGGTGCAATGGAATGTCCCCTAGATGTAGATAATGATAAAAACGGGATTAGAATACATTTAGGGTGTTTTTTTTGTGGTTCAACCGAAGTGAAAAAAATGCATTTTTGGCGATTTTTGTAGCATCAAAATGGCACCCTTAACGAGTTCAGAACCACTTCTAACCATTCTAGGATGGTGCAATGGAATGTCCCCTAGATGTAGATAATGATAAAAACGGGATTAGAATACATTTAGGGTGTTTTTTTGTGGTTCAACCGAAGTGAAAAAAATGCATTTTTGGCGATTTTTGTAGCATCAAAATGGCACCCTTAATGAGTTCAGAACCACTTCTAACGGGATTAGAATACATTTAGGGTGTTTTTTTGTGGTTCAACCGAAGTGAAAAAAATGCATTTTTGGCGATTTTTGTAGCATCAAAATGGCACCCTTAACGAGTTCAGAACCACTTCTAACCATTCTAGGATGGTGCAATGGAATGTCCCCTAGATGTAGATAATGATAAAAACGGGATTAGAATACATTTAGGGTGTTTTTTTGTGGTTCAACCGAAGTGAAAAAAATGCATTTTTGGCGATTTTTGTAGCATCAAAATGGCACCCTTAACGAGTTCAGAACCACTTCTAACCATTCTAGGATGGTGCAATGGAATGTCCCCTAGATGTAGATAATGATAAAAACGGGATTAGAATACATTTAGGGTGTTTTTTTGTGGTTCAACCGAAGTGAAAAAAATGCATTTTTGGCGATTTTTGTAGCATCAAAATGGCACCCTTAATGAGTTCAGAACCACTTCTAACGGGATTAGAATACATTTAGGGTGTTTTTTTGTGGTTCAACCGAAGTGAAAAAAATGCATTTTTGGCGATTTTTGTAGCATCAAAATGGCACCCTTAACGAGTTCAGAACCACTTCTAACCATTCTAGGATGGTGCAATGGAATGTCCCCTAGATGTAGATAATGATAAAAACGGGATTAGAATACATTTAGGGTGTTTTTTTGTGGTTCAACCGAAGTGAAAAAAATGCATTTTTGGCGATTTTTGTAGCATCAAAATGGCACCCTTAACGAGTTCAGAACCACTTCTAACCATTCTAGGATGGTGCAATGGAATGTCCCCTAGATGTAGATAATGATAAAAACGGGATTAGAATACATTTAGGGTGTTTTTTTGTGGTTCAACCGAAGTGAAAAAAATGCATTTTTGGCGATTTTTGTAGCATCAAAATGGCACCCTTAACGAGTTCAGAACCACTTCTAACCATTCTAGGATGGTGCAATGGAATGTCCCCTAGATGTAGATAATGATAAAAACGGGATTAGAATACATTTAGGGTGTTTTTTTGTGGTTCAACCGAAGTGAAAAAAATGCATTTTTGGCGATTTTTGTAGCATCAAAATGGCACCCTTAATGAGTTCAGAACCACTTCTAACGGGATTAGAATACATTTAGGGTGTTTTTTTGTGGTTCAACCGAAGTGAAAAAAATGCATTTTTGGCGATTTTTGTAGCATCAAAATGGCACCCTTAACGAGTTCAGAACCACTTCTAACCATTCTAGGATGGTGCAATGGAATGTCCCCTAGATGTAGATAATGATAAAAACGGGATTAGAATATATTTAGGGTGTTTTTTTGTGGTTCAACCGAAGTGAAAAAAATGCATTTTTGGCGATTTTTGTAGCATCAAAATGGCACCCTTAACGAGTTCAGAACCACTTCTAACCATTCTAGGATGGTGCAATGGAATGTCCCCTAGATGTAGATAATGATAAAAACGGGATTAGAATACATTTAGGGTGTTTTTTTGTGGTTCAACCGAAGTGAAAAAAATGCATTTTTGGCGATTTTTGTAGCATCAAAATGGCACCCTTAACGAGTTCAGAACCACTTCTAACCATTCTAGGATGGTGCAATGGAATGTCCCCTAGATGTAGATAATGATAAAAACGGGATTAGAATACATTTAGGGTGTTTTTTTGTGGTTCAACCGAAGTGAAAAAAATGCATTTTTGGCGATTTTTGTAGCATCAAAATGGCACCCTTAACGAGTTCAGAACCACTTGTAACCATTCTAGGATGGTGCAATGGAATGTCCCCTAGATGTAGATAATGATAAAAACGGGATTAGAATACATTTAGGGTGTTTTTTTGTGGTTCAACCGAAGTGAAAAAAATGCATTTTTGGCGATTTTTGTAGCATCAAAATGGCACCCTTAACGAGTTCAGAACCACTTCTAACCATTCTAGGATGGTGCAATGGAATGTCCCCTAGATGTAGATAATGATAAAAACGGGATTAGAATACATTTAGGGTGTTTTTTTTGTGGTTCAACCGAAGTGAAAAAAATGCATTTTTGGCGATTTTTGTAGCATCAAAATGGCACCCTTAACGAGTTCAGAACCACTTCTAACCATTCTAGGATGGTGCAATGGAATGTCCCCTAGATGTAGATAATGATAAAATAGATGTAGATAATGATAAAAACGGGATTAGAATACATTTAGGGTGTTTTTTTGTGGTTCAACCGAAGTGAAAAAAATGCATTTTTGGCGATTTTTGTAGCATCAAAATGGCACCCTTAACGAGTTCAGAACCACTTCTAACCATTCTAGGATGGTGCAATGGAATGTCCCCTAGATGTAGATAATGATAAAAACGGGATTAGAATACATTTAGGGTGTTTTTTTGTGGTTCAACCGAAGTGAAAAAAATGCATTTTTGGCGATTTTTGTAGCATCAAAATGGCACCATTAACGAGTTCAGAACCACTTCTAACCATTCTAGGATGGTGCAATGGAATGTCCCCTAGATGTAGATAATGATAAAAACGGGATTAGAATACATTTAGGGTGTTTTTTTGTGGTTCAACCGAAGTGAAAAAAATGCATTTTTGGCGATTTTTGTAGCATCAAAATGGCACCCTTAATGAGTTCAGAACCACTTCTAACGGGATTAGAATACATTTAGGGTGTTTTTTTGTGGTTCAACCGAAGTGAAAAAAATGCATTTTTGGCGATTTTTGTAGCATCAAAATGGCACCCTTAACGAGTTCAGAACCACTTGTAACCATTCTAGGATGGTGCAATGGAATGTCCCCTAGATGTAGATAATGATAAAAACGGGATTAGAATACATTTAGGGTGTTTTTTTGTGGTTCAACCGAAGTGAAAAAAATGATTAGCATCAAAATGGCACCCTTAACGAGTTCAGAACCACTTCTAACCATTCTAGGATGGTGCAATGGAATGTCCCCTAGATGTAGATAATGATAAAACGGGATTAGAATACATTTAGGGTGTTTTTTTGTGGTTCAACCGAAGTGAAAAAAATGCATTTTTGGCGATTTTTGTAGCATCAAAATGGCACCCTTAACGAGTTCAGAACCACTTCTAACCATTCTAGGATGGTGCAATGGAATGTCCCCTAGATGTAGATAATGATAAAAACGGGATTAGAATACATTTAGGGTGTTTTTTTGTGGTTCAACCGAAGTGAAAAAAATGCATTTTTGGCGATTTTTGTAGCATCAAAATGGCACCCTTAATGAGTTCAGAACCACTTCTAACGGGATTAGAATACATTTAGGGTGTTTTTTTGTGGTTCAACCGAAGTGAAAAAAATGCTTTTTGGCGATTTTTGTAGCATCAAAATGGCACCCTTAACGAGTTCAGAACCACTTCTAACCATTCTAGGATGGTGCAATGGAATGTCCCCTAGATGTAGATAATGATAAAACGGGATTAGAATACATTTAGGGTGTTTTTTTTGTGGTTCAACCGAAGTGAAAAAAATGCATTTTTGGCGATTTTTGTAGCATCAAAATGGCACCCTTAACGAGTTCAGAACCACTTCTAACCATTCTAGGATGGTGCAATGGAATGTCCCCTAGATGTAGATAATGATAAAAACGGGATTAGAATACATTTAGGGTGTTTTTTTGTGGTTCAACCGAAGTGAAAAAAATGCATTTTTGGCGATTTTTGTAGCATCAAAATGGCACCCTTAACGAGTTCAGAACCACTTCTAACCATTCTAGGATGGTGCAATGGAATGTCCCCTAGATGTAGATAATGATAAAAACGGGATTAGAATACATTTAGGGTGTTTTTTTGTGGTTCAACCGAAGTGAAAAAAATGCATTTTTGGCGATTTTTGTAGCATCAAAATGGCACCCTTAACGAGTTCAGAACCACTTCTAACCATTCTAGGATGGTGCAATGGAATGTCCCCTAGATGTAGATAATGATAAAAACGGGATTAGAATACATTTAGGGTGTTTTTTTGTGGTTCAACCGAAGTGAAAAAAATGCATTTTTGGCGATTTTTGTAGCATCAAAATGGCACCCTTAATGAGTTCAGAACCACTTCTAACGGGATTAGAATACATTTAGGGTGTTTTTTGTGGTTCAACCGAAGTGAAAAAAATGCTTTTTGGCGATTTTTGTAGCATCAAAATGGCACCCTTAACGAGTTCAGAACCACTTCTAACCATTCTAGGATGGTGCAATGGAATGTCCCCTAGATGTAGATAATGATAAAAACGGGATTAGAATACATTTAGGGTGTTTTTTGTGGTTCAACCGAAGTGAAAAAAATGCATTTTTGGCGATTTTTGTTGCATCAAAATGGCACCCTTAACGAGTTCAGAACCACTTCTAACCATTCTAGGATGGTGCAATGGAATGTCCCCTAGATGTAGATAATGATAAAAACGGGATTAGAATACATTTAGGGTGCTTTTTTGTGGTTCAACCGAAGTGAAAAAAATGCATTTTTGGCGATTTTTGTAGCATCAAAATGGCACCCTTAACGAGTTCAGAACCACTTCTAACCATTCTAGGATGGTGCAATGGAATGTCCCCTAGATGTAGATAATGATAAAAACGGGATTAGAATACATTTAGGGTGTTTTTTTGTGGTTCAACCGAAGTGAAAAAAATGCATTTTTGGCGATTTTTGTAGCATCAAAATGGCACCCTTAATGAGTTCAGAACCACTTCTAACGGGATTAGAATACATTTAGGGTGTTTTTTTGTGGTTCAACCGAAGTGAAAAAAATGCATTTTTGGCGATTTTTGTAGCATCAAAATGGCACCCTTAACGAGTTCAGAACCACTTCTAACCATTCTAGGATGGTGCAATGGAATGTCCCCTAGATGTAGATAATGATAAAAACGGGATTAGAATACATTTAGGGTGTTTTTTTGTGGTTCAACCGAAGTGAAAAAAATGCATTTTTGGCGATTTTTGTAGCATCAAAATGGCACCCTTAACGAGTTCAGAACCACTTCTAACCATTCTAGGATGGTGCAATGGAATGTCCCCTAGATGTAGATAATGATAAAAACGGGATTAGAATACATTTAGGGTGTTTTTTTGTGGTTCAACCGAAGTGAAAAAAATGCATTTTTGGCGATTTTTGTAGCATCAAAATGGCACCCTTAACGAGTTCAGAACCACTTCTAACCATTCTAGGATGGTGCAATGGAATGTCCCCTAGATGTAGATAATGATAAAAACGGGATTAGAATACATTTAGGGTGTTTTTTTGTGGTTCAACCGAAGTGAAAAAAATGCATTTTTGGCGATTTTTGTAGCATCAAAATGGCACCCTTAACGAGTTCAGAACCACTTCTAACCATTCTAGGATGGTGCAATGGAATGTCCCCTAGATGTAGATAATGATAAAAACGGGATTAGAATACATTTAGGGTGTTTTTTTGTGGTTCAACCGAAGTGAAAAAAATGCATTTTTGGCGATTTTTGTAGCATCAAAATGGCACCCTTAATGAGTTCAGAACCACTTCTAACGGGATTAGAATACATTTAGGGTGTTTTTTTGTGGTTCAACCGAAGTGAAAAAAATGCATTTTTGGCGATTTTTGTAGCATCAAAATGGCACCCTTAACGAGTTCAGAACCACTTCTAACCATTCTAGGATGGTGCAATGGAATGTCCCCTAGATGCAGATAATGATAAAAACGGGATTAGAATACATTTAGGGTGTTTTTTTGTGGTTCAACCGAAGTGAAAAAAATGCATTTTTGGCGATTTTTGTAGCATCAAAATGGCACCCTTAACGAGTTCAGAACCACTTCTAACCATTCTAGGATGGTGCAATGGAATGTCCCCTAGATGTAGATAATGATAAAAACGGGATTAGAATACATTTAGGGTGTTTTTTTGTGGTTCAACCGAAGTGAAAAAAATGC
Organism: Ochlerotatus camptorhynchus; assembly: GCF_037179485.1. Taxonomy (NCBI): domain Eukaryota; kingdom Metazoa; phylum Arthropoda; class Insecta; order Diptera; family Culicidae; genus Ochlerotatus; species Ochlerotatus camptorhynchus. The sequence continues at coordinate 37,746 of NW_027041563.1, forward strand.
ATTTTTGGCGATTTTTGTAGCATCAAAATGGCACCCTTAACGAGTTCAGAACCACTTCTAACCATTCTAGGATGGTGCAATGGAATGTCCCCTAGATGTAGATAATGATAAAAACGGGATTAGAATACATTTAGGGTGTTTTTTTGTGGTTCAACCGAAGTGAAAAAAATGCATTTTTGGCGATTTTTGTAGCATCAAAATGGCACCCTTAATGAGTTCAGAACCACTTCTAACGGGATTAGAATACATTTAGGGTGTTTTTTTGTGGTTCAACCGAAGTGAAAAAAATGCATTTTTGGCGATTTTTGTAGCATCAAAATGGCACCCTTAACGAGTTCAGAACCACTTCTAACCATTCTAGGATGGTGCAATGGAATGTCCCCTAGATGTAGATAATGATAAAAACGGGATTAGAATACATTTAGGGTGTTTTTTTGTGGTTCAACCGAAGTGAAAAAAATGCATTTTTGGCGATTTTTGTAGCATCAAAATGGCACCCTTAACGAGTTCAGAACCACTTCTAACCATTCTAGGATGGTGCAATGGAATGTCCCCTAGATGTAGATAATGATAAAAACGGGATTAGAATACATTTAGGGTGTTTTTTTTGTGGTTCAACCGAAGTGAAAAAAATGCATTTTTGGCGATTTTTGTAGCATCAAAATGGCACCCTTAATGAGTTCAGAACCACTTCTAACGGGATTAGAATACATTTAGGGTGTTTTTTTGTGGTTCAACCGAAGTGAAAAAAATGCATTTTTGGCGATTTTTGTAGCATCAAAATGGCACCCTTAACGAGTTCAGAACCACTTCTAACCATTCTAGGATGGTGCAATGGAATGTCCCCTAGATGTAGATAATGATAAAAACGGGATTAGAATACATTTAGGGTGTTTTTTTGTGGTTCAACCGAAGTGAAAAAAATGCATTTTTGGCGATTTTTGTAGCATCAAAATGGCACCCTTAACGAGTTCAGAACCACTTCTAACCATTCTAGGATGGTGCAATGGAATGTCCCCTAGATGTAGATAATGATAAAAACGGGATTAGAATACATTTAGGGTGTTTTTTTGTGGTTCAACCGAAGTGAAAAAAATGCATTTTTGGCGATTTTTGTAGCATCAAAATGGCACCCTTAACGAGTTCAGAACCACTTCTAACCATTCTAGGATGGTGCAATGGAATGTCCCCTAGATGTAGATAATGATAAAAACGGGATTAGAATACATTTAGGGTGTTTTTTTTGTGGTTCAACCGAAGTGAAAAAAATGCATTTTTGGCGATTTTTGTAGCATCAAAATGGCACCCTTAATGAGTTCAGAACCACTTCTAACGGGATTAGAATACATTTAGGGTGTTTTTTTGTGGTTCAACCGAAGTGAAAAAAATGCATTTTTGGCGATTTTTGTAGCATCAAAATGGCACCCTTAACGAGTTCAGAACCACTTCTAACCATTCTAGGATGGTGCAATGGAATGTCCCCTAGATGTAGATAATGATAAAAACGGGATTAGAATACATTTAGGGTGTTTTTTGTGGTTCAACCGAAGTGAAAAAAATGCATTTTTGGCGATTTTTGTAGCATCAAAATGGCACCCTTAACGAGTTCAGAACCACTTCTAACCATTCTAGGATGGTGCAATGGAATGTCCCCTAGATGTAGATAATGATAAAAACGGGATTAGAATACATTTAGGGTGTTTTTTTGTGGTTCAACCGAAGTGAAAAAAATGCATTTTTGGCGATTTTTGTAGCATCAAAATGGCACCCTTAACGAGTTCAGAACCACTTCTAACCATTCTAGGATGGTGCAATGGAATGTCCCCTAGATGTAGATAATGATAAAAACGGGATTAGAATACATTTAGGGTGTTTTTTTGTGGTTCAACCGAAGTGAAAAAAATGCATTTTTGGCGATTTTTGTAGCATCAAAATGGCACCCTTAACGAGTTCAGAACCACTTCTAACCATTCTAGGATGGTGCAATGGAATGTCCCCTAGATGTAGATAATGATAAAAACGGGATTAGAATACATTTAGGGTGTTTTTTTGTGGTTCAACCGAAGTGAAAAAAATGCATTTTTGGCGATTTTTGTAGCATCAAAATGGCACCCTTAACGAGTTCAGAACCACTTCTAACCATTCTAGGATGGTGCAATGGAATGTCCCCTAGATGTAGATAATGATAAAAACGGGATTAGAATACATTTAGGGTGTTTTTTTGTGGTTCAACCGAAGTGAAAAAAATGCATTTTTGGCGATTTTTGTAGCATCAAAATGGCACCCTTAACGAGTTCAGAACCACTTCTAACCATTCTAGGATGGTGCAATGGAATGTCCCCTAGATGTAGATAATGATAAAAACGGGATTAGAATACATTTAGGGTGTTTTTTTGTGGTTCAACCGAAGTGAAAAAAAATGCATTTTTGGCGATTTTTGTAGCATCAAAATGGCACCCTTAACGAGTTCAGAACCACTTCTAACCATTCTAGGATGGTGCAATGGAATGTCCCCTAGATGTAGATAATGATAAAAACGGGATTAGAATACATTTAGGGTGTTTTTTTGTGGTTCAACCGAAGTGAAAAAAATGCATTTTTGGCGATTTTTGTAGCATCAAAATGGCACCCTTAACGAGTTCAGAACCACTTCTAACCATTCTAGGATGGTGCAATGGAATGTCCCCTAGATGTAGATAATGATAAAAACGGGATTAGAATACATTTAGGGTGTTTTTTTGTGGTTCAACCGAAGTGAAAAAAAATGCATTTTTGGCGATTTTTGTAGCATCAAAATGGCACCCTTAATGAGTTCAGAACCACTTCTAACGGGATTAGAATACATTTAGGGTGTTTTTTTGTGGTTCAACCGAAGTGAAAAAAATGCATTTTTGGCGATTTTTGTAGCATCAAAATGGCACCCTTAACGAGTTCAGAACCACTTCTAACCATTCTAGGATGGTGCAATGGAATGTCCCCTAGATGTAGATAATGATAAAAACGGGATTAGAATACATTTAGGGTGTTTTTTTGTGGTTCAACCGAAGTGAAAAAAATGCATTTTTGGCGATTTTTGTAGCATCAAAATGGCACCCTTAACGAGTTCAGAACCACTTCTAACCATTCTAGGATGGTGCAATGGAATGTCCCCTAGATGTAGATAATGATAAAAACGGGATTAGAATACATTTAGGGTGTTTTTTTGTGGTTCAACCGAAGTGAAAAAAATGCATTTTTGGCGATTTTTGTAGCATCAAAATGGCACCCTTAACGAGTTCAGAACCACTTCTAACCATTCTAGGATGGTGCAATGGAATGTCCCCTAGATGTAGATAATGATAAAAACGGGATTAGAATACATTTAGGGTGTTTTTTTGTGGTTCAACCGAAGTGAAAAAAATGCATTTTTGGCGATTTTTGTAGCATCAAAATGGCACCCTTAACGAGTTCAGAACCACTTCTAACCATTCTAGGATGGTGCAATGGAATGTCCCCTAGATGTAGATAATGATAAAAACGGGATTAGAATACATTTAGGGTGTTTTTTTTGTGGTTCAACCGAAGTGAAAAAAATGCATTTTTGGCGATTTTTGTAGCATCAAAATGGCACCCTTAATGAGTTCAGAACCACTTCTAACGGGATTAGAATACATTTAGGGTGTTTTTTTGTGGTTCAACCGAAGTGAAAAAAATGCATTTTTGGCGATTTTTGTAGCATCAAAATGGCACCCTTAACGAGTTCAGAACCACTTCTAACCATTCTAGGATGGTGCAATGGAATGTCCCCTAGATGTAGATAATGATAAAAACGGGATTAGAATACATTTAGGGTGTTTTTTTGTGGTTCAACCGAAGTGAAAAAAATGCATTTTTGGCGATTTTTGTAGCATCAAAATGGCACCCTTAACGAGTTCAGAACCACTTCTAACCATTCTAGGATGGTGCAATGGAATGTCCCCTAGATGTAGATAATGATAAAAACGGGATTAGAATACATTTAGGGTGTTTTTTTGTGGTTCAACCGAAGTGAAAAAAATGCATTTTTGGCGATTTTTGTAGCATCAAAATGGCACCCTTAACGAGTTCAGAACCACTTCTAACCATTCTAGGATGGTGCAATGGAATGTCCCCTAGATGTAGATAATGATAAAAACGGGATTAGAATACATTTAGGGTGTTTTTTTGTGGTTCAACCGAAGTGAAAAAAATGCATTTTTGGCGATTTTTGTATCATCAAAATGGCACCCTTAATGAGTTCAGAACCACTTCTAACGGGATTAGAATACATTTAGGGTGTTTTTTTGTGGTTCAACCGAAGTGAAAAAAATGCATTTTTGGCGATTTTTGTAGCATCAAAATGGCACCCTTAACGAGTTCAGAACCACTTCTAACCATTCTAGGATGGTGCAATGGAATGTCCCCTAGATGTAGATAATGATAAAAACGGGATTAGAATACATTTAGGGTGTTTTTTTGTGGTTCAACCGAAGTGAAAAAAATGCATTTTTGGCGATTTTTGTAGCATCAAAATGGCACCCTTAACGAGTTCAGAACCACTTGTAACCATTCTAGGATGGTGCAATGGAATGTCCCCTAGATGTAGATAATGATAAAAACGGGATTAGAATACATTTAGGGTGTTTTTTTGTGGTTCAACCGAAGTGAAAAAAATGCATTTTTGGCGATTTTTGTAGCATCAAAATGGCACCCTTAACGAGTTCAGAACCACTTCTAACCATTCTAGGATGGTGCAATGGAATGTCCCCTAGATGTAGATAATGATAAAAACGGGATTAGAATACATTTAGGGTGTTTTTTTGTGGTTCAACCGAAGTGAAAAAAAATGCATTTTTGGCGATTTTTGTAGCATCAAAATGGCACCCTTAACGAGTTCAGAACCACTTCTAACCATTCTAGGATGGTGCAATGGAATGTCCCCTAGATGTAGATAATGATAAAAACGGGATTAGAATACATTTAGGGTGTTTTTTTGTGGTTCAACCGAAGTGAAAAAAATGCATTTTTGGCGATTTTTGTAGCATCAAAATGGCACCCTTAACGAGTTCAGAACCACTTCTAACCATTCTAGGATGGTGCAATGGAATGTCCCCTAGATGTAGATAATGATAAAAACGGGATTAGAATACATTTAGGGTGTTTTTTTGTGGTTCAACCGAAGTGAAAAAAAATGCATTTTTGGCGATTTTTGTAGCATCAAAATGGCACCCTTAACGAGTTTAGAACCACTTCTAACCATTCTAGGATGGTGCAATGGAATGTCCCCTAGATGTAGATAATGATAAAAACGGGATTAGAATACATTTAGGGTGTTTTTTTGTGGTTCAACCGAAGTGAAAAAAATGCATTTTTGGCGATTTTTGTAGCATCAAAATGGCACCCTTAATGAGTTCAGAACCACTTCTAACGGGATTAGAATACATTTAGGGTGTTTTTTTGTGGTTCAACCGAAGTGAAAAAAATGCATTTTTGGCGATTTTTGTAGCATCAAAATGGCACCCTTAACGAGTTCAGAACCACTTCTAACCATTCTAGGATGGTGCAATGGAATGTCCCCTAGATGTAGATAATGATAAAAACGGGATTAGAATACATTTAGGGTGTTTTTTTGTGGTTCAACCGAAGTGAAAAAAATGCATTTTTGGCGATTTTTGTAGCATCAAAATGGCACCCTTAACGAGTTCAGAACCACTTCTAACCATTCTAGGATGGTGCAATGGAATGTCCCCTAGATGTAGATAATGATAAAAACGGGATTAGAATACATTTAGGGTGTTTTTTTGTGGTTCAACCGAAGTGAAAAAAATGCATTTTTGGCGATTTTTGTAGCATCAAAATGGCACCCTTAACGAGTTCAGAACCACTTCTAACCATTCTAGGATGGTGCAATGGAATGTCCCCTAGATGTAGATAATGATAAAAACGGGATTAGAATACATTTAGGGTGTTTTTTTGTGGTTCAACCGAAGTGAAAAAAATGCATTTTTGGCGATTTTTGTAGCATCAAAATGGCACCCTTAACGAGTTCAGAACCACTTCTAACCATTCTAGGATGGTGCAATGGAATGTCCCCTAGATGTAGATAATGATAAAAACGGGATTAGAATACATTTAGGGTGTTTTTTTGTGGTTCAACCGAAGTGAAAAAAATGCATTTTTGGCGATTTTTGTAGCATCAAAATGGCACCCTTAACGAGTTCAGAACCACTTCTAACCATTCTAGGATGGTGCAATGGAATGTCCCCTAGATGTAGATAATGATAAAAACGGGATTAGAATACATTTAGGGTGTTTTTTTTGTGGTTCAACCGAACTGAAAAAAATGCATTTTTGGCGATTTTTGTAGCATCAAAATGGCACCCTTAATGAGTTCAGAACCACTTCTAACGGGATTAGAATACATTTAGGGTGTTTTTTTGTGGTTCAACCGAAGTGAAAAAAATGCATTTTTGGCGATTTTTGTAGCATCAAAATGGCACCCTTAACGAGTTCAGAACCACTTCTAACCATTCTAGGATGGTGCAATGGAATGTCCCCTAGATGTAGATAATGATAAAAACGGGATTAGAATACATTTAGGGTGTTTTTTTGTGGTTCAACCGAAGTGAAAAAAATGCATTTTTGGCGATTTTTGTAGCATCAAAATGGCACCCTTAACGAGTTCAGAACCACTTCTAACCATTCTAGGATGGTGCAATGGAATGTCCCCTAGATGTAGATAATGATAAAAACGGGATTAGAATACATTTAGGGTGTTTTTTTGTGGTTCAACCGAAGTGAAAAAAATGCATTTTTGGCGATTTTTGTAGCATCAAAATGGCACCCTTAACGAGTTCAGAACCACTTCTAACCATTCTAGGATGGTGCAATGGAATGTCCCCTAGATGTAGATAATGATAAAAACGGGATTAGAATACATTTAGGGTGTTTTTTTTGTGGTTCAACCGAAGTGAAAAAAATGCATTTTTGGCGATTTTTGTAGCATCAAAATGGCACCCTTAATGAGTTCAGAACCACTTCTAACGGGATTAGAATACATTTAGGGTGTTTTTTTGTGGTTCAACCGAAGTGAAAAAAATGCATTTTTGGCGATTTTTGTAGCATCAAAATGGCACCCTTAACGAGTTCAGAACCACTTCTAACCATTCTAGGATGGTGCAATGGAATGTCCCCTAGATGTAGATAATGATAAAAACGGGATTAGAATACATTTAGGGTGTTTTTTTGTGGTTCAACCGAAGTGAAAAAAATGCATTTTTGGCGATTTTTGTAGCATCAAAATGGCACCCTTAACGAGTTCAGAACCACTTCTAACCATTCTAGGATGGTGCAATGGAATGTCCCCTAGATGTAGATAATGATAAAAACGGGATTAGAATACATTTAGGGTGTTTTTTTGTGGTTCAACCGAAGTGAAAAAAATGCATTTTTGGCGATTTTTGTAGCATCAAAATGGCACCCTTAACGAGTTCAGAACCACTTCTAACCATTCTAGGATGGTGCAATGGAATGTCCCCTAGATGTAGATAATGACAAAAACGGGATTAGAATACATTTAGGGTGTTTTTTTGTGGTTCAACCGAAGTGAAAAAAATGCATTTTTGGCGATTTTTGTAGCATCAAAATGGCACCCTTAATGAGTTCAGAACCACTTCTAACGGGATTAGAATACATTTAGGGTGTTTTTTTGTGGTTCAACCGAAGTGAAAAAAATGCATTTTTGGCGATTTTTGTAGCATCAAAATGGCACCCTTAACGAGTTCAGAACCACTTCTAACCATTCTAGGATGGTGCAATGGAATGTCCCCTAGATGTAGATAATGATAAAAACGGGATTAGAATACATTTAGGGTGTTTTTTTGTGGTTCAACCGAAGTGAAAAAAATGCATTTTTGGCGATTTTTGTAGCATCAAAATGGCACCCTTAACGAGTTCAGAACCACTTCTAACCATTCTAGGATGGTGCAATGGAATGTCCCCTAGATGTAGATAATGATAAAAACGGGATTAGAATACATTTAGGGTGTTTTTTTGTGGTTCAACCGAAGTGAAAAAAATGCATTTTTGGCGATTTTTGTAGCATCAAAATGGCACCCTTAACGAGTTCAGAACCACTTCTAACCATTCTAGGATGGTGCAATGGAATGTCCCCTAGATGTAGATAATGATAAAAACGGGATTAGAATACATTTAGGGTGTTTTTTTGTGGTTCAACCGAAGTGAAAAAAATGCATTTTTGGCGATTTTTGTAGCATCAAAATGGCACCCTTAACGAGTTCAGAACCACTTCTAACCATTCTAGGATGGTGCAATGGAATGTCCCCTAGATGTAGATAATGATAAAAACGGGATTAGAATACATTTAGGGTGTTTTTTTGTGGTTCAACCGAAGTGAAAAAAATGCATTTTTGGCGATTTTTGTAGCATCAAAATGGCACCCTTAACGAGTTCAGAACCACTTCTAACCATTCTAGGATGGTGCAATGGAATGTCCCCTAGATGTAGATAATGATAAAAACGGGATTAGAATACATTTAGGGTGTTTTTTTTGTGGTTCAACCGAAGTGAAAAAAATGCATTTTTGGCGATTTTTGTAGCATCAAAATGGCACCCTTAATGAGTTCAGAACCATTTCTAACGGGATTAGAATACATTTAGGGTGTTTTTTTGTGGTTCAACCGAAGTGAAAAAAATGCATTTTTGGCGATTTTTGTAGCATCAAAATGGCACCATTAACGAGTTCAGAACCACTTCTAACCATTCTAGGATGGTGCAATGGAATGTCCCCTAGATGTAGATAATGATAAAAACGGGATTAGAATACATTTAGGGTGTTTTTTTGTGGTTCAACCGAAGTGAAAAAAATGCATTTTTGGCGATTTTTGTAGCATCAAAATGGCACCCTTAACGAGTTCAGAACCACTTCTAACCATTCTAGGATGGTGCAATGGAATGTCCCCTAGATGTAGATAATGATAAAAACGGGATTAGAATACATTTAGGGTGTTTTTTTGTGGTTCAACCGAAGTGAAAAAAATGCATTTTTGGCGATTTTTGTAGCATCAAAATGGCACCCTTAACGAGTTCAGAACCACTTCTAACCATTCTAGGATGGTGCAATGGAATGTCCCCTAGATGTAGATAATGATAAAAACGGGATTAGAATACATTTAGGGTGTTTTTTTGTGGTTCAACCGAAGTGAAAAAAATGCATTTTTGGCGATTTTTGTAGCATCAAAATGGCACCCTTAATGAGTTCAGAACCACTTCTAACGGGATTAGAATACATTTAGGGTGTTTTTTTGTGGTTCAACCGAAGTGAAAAAAATGCATTTTTGGCGATTTTTGTAGCATCAAAATGGCACCCTTAACGAGTTCAGAACCACTTCTAACCATTCTAGGATGGTGCAATGGAATGTCCCCTAGATGTAGATAATGATAAAAACGGGATTAGAATACATTTAGGGTGTTTTTTTGTGGTTCAACCGAAGTGAAAAAAATGCATTTTTGGCGATTTTTGTAGCATCAAAATGGCACCCTTAACGAGTTCAGAACCACTTGTAACCATTCTAGGATGGTGCAATGGAATGTCCCCTAGATGTAGATAATGATAAAAACGGGATTAGAATACATTTAGGGTGTTTTTTTGTGGTTCAACCGAAGTGAAAAAAATGCATTTTTGGCGATTTTTGTAGCATCAAAATGGCACCCTTAACGAGTTCAGAACCACTTCTAACCATTCTAGGATGGTGCAATGGAATGTCCCCTAGATGTAGATAATGATAAAAACGGGATTAGAATACAT
>NW_027041564.1:0-42500 GCF_037179485.1 Ochlerotatus camptorhynchus
CATAATAATTATTTTTCAGAACAATGCTTTTTTGGTTCCATTTTGGGTCCCAAACAACTGTGCAAAATTTGGGGACGATTGATTGTTAACTGGCTTTCCGCATTGCGTTTCAACTTTGCATGGAAATTAGTATGGAAATAAACCTACTCTTTTACGTTTTCATTCCTAAGGACCACTATTTTGCTTGACCAATGTACCGTATAATGTAAAAAAAGTCCAGGTAGTGCCTAAAAACTTTGCCTAAGGAAGTACGGTGCAAGAATGTCTCTATAAAAAGTTATAGCTGCTCAAAGCCTGATGTTTAAAATTAAATGCCAAATAACCAATGGAAGTCAGATTCCGAACTGAAATCATTTCAGAGTTATCGATTTGGTATGCTCAGATGAATCATTCAAAAACAATAGCTCTATCTCATATGCATAGTTGGATAATGGGGGGGGGGGGGCGGGTTAAAGTTGCAGACTGAAGTAATTTCGGCAACCCCAATCATAGTTTCGAGTATTTTGAATACGCTTCCAGTTTTTCTATGGCAAACTCCAATTCAGAAGGACTGATATTTATGTCAAACAGAAACCTATAGTTGTTACGCTGTTTTTGGAGTTTATGTAAGCTGCTCGATTACTGAAAGAACTATTCGGTTTTGATTTTCCTTTGGAGAAAGTATCGATTCCAATGGCTGCAGAAAGTTAAGAGAGTTGAAAAGTGTATGTACACGTTCTACATCGTAATCTGCATTCACGGAAATTATCCACCGAGTCTTTGTGGAAATAAAAGTCAACTTTCGATTTCTTGATGTTCTATCTATGTAATGCACTCCTTTATCTATATTCTCTTTATCTCGATCGTTCTCTATGTCGATGGTTCCTAGAAAATATTCGGGAATAATGAAGTAAAGAAATGGGGCTGTTAGCGAAATGCTTAAATAAAACAGCAAAAAAGGCTATCTTCCATTTAAGTCCACTTATTTCACTTTGGTATCCATGACAGATACGTAGTTCAACTACAAATGTCCAGCTTTAATCAGTGTCATTTCCACTAAATACTTATCAAAATCTTACCCCCGTAAGTACTCATCCCCTTGGTAAAAATGTCAAGATCGCAAGTATAAAAATGAAGCTACATCGTGTTAAATTTAAACCTACCTTGCTAATGATAACCAGCACGGGCGAGAATGCTGCAACGCCGCACGAGATTGAATGTGGAGCGATACAGACAAGCGCGGAACAGACAAAACTCGGTTTTTCGAAGGAAGAATAATCTGTATAATCTGCACCGCGTAAACGACACACGGAAGTTCTACGAGAAGCTAAATAGTTCACGCAAAGGCTACGTGCCGCAAGCCGATATGTGCAAGGACTTGGACGGTAACCTTCTCACGAACGAGTGGGAGGTGATTGAGAGGTGGAAGCAGTACTATGACGAGCACCTCAACGGTGAAGCAGCAGAAAACGAAGGTGGCACGGCAACAGACCTTGGCGCACGCGCAGAAGACGACAGGCTACCGGCCCCTGATCTTCAAGAAGTTGAGGAGGAGATCGGTCGGCTGAAGAACAACAAAGCAACTGGTGTAGATCAACTAACAAGTGAGCTATTAAAATACGGTGGTGAAGCACTGGCTAGAGCGCTGCACTGGGTAATTGCCAAGATTTGGGAGGAGGAGATATTACCGGAGGAGTGGATGGAAGGTGTCATATTCCCAATCTACAAAAAGGGCGACAAGTTGGATTGCTGCAACTACCGCGCGATCACACTGCTGAGCACCGCCTACAAGGTACTCTCCCAAATTCTATGCCGCCGCCTGTCACCACTTGCAAGAGAATTCGTGGGGCAATACCAGGCGGGATTCATGGGTGCCCACGCTACAACGGACCAAATTTTCGTGATTCGGCAGGTTCTGCAGAAATGCCGCGAATACAACGTGCCCACACATCATTTGTTTATCGATTTCAAATCCCCATACGACACAATTGATCGAGATCAGCTATGGCAGATTATGCACGAGTACGGATTTCCGGACAAACTGACGCGATTGGTCAAGGCGACGATGGATCGAGTGATGTGCGTTGTTCGAGTATCGGGGACACTCTCGAGTCCCTTTGAATCTCGAAGGGGGTTACGGCAAGGTGATGGACTTTCTTGTCTGTTGTTTAACATCGCGTAAGAAGGTGTGATCAGAAGAGCTGGGATATACACGAGTGGCACGATATTCAGGAAGTCCATCCAGCTCCTTGACTTCGCCGAAGACATTGACATTATGGCACGGAACTTTGAGATGATGGCGGAAACGTACATCAGACTGAAGGCTGAAGCTAGACGGATTGGACTTGCCATCAACGCATCAAAGACAAAATACATGAAAGCAAGAGGTTCTAGGGAAGACAATGCTAGCCTCCCACCCCGAGTTCAGATTGACGGTGACGAAATCGAGGTGGTCGATGAGCTCGTGTATTTGGGCTCACTGGTGACCGCCGAAAATGATAGCAGCAGAGAAATTCAAAGACGCATTATGGCAGGTAAACGTACCTACTTTGGACTCCGTGGGACGCTCCGGTCGAATAAAATTCGCCGCCGCACGAAGTTGACTGTTTACAAGACGCTGATTAGATCGGCGGTCCTCTACGGCCACGAGACCTGGACTATGCTCGTAGAGGATTGGTGTTTTCGAACGGAAGGTGTTGCGTACCATCTACGGTGGAGTGCAGATGGATGACGGAACGTGGAGGAGGCGAATGAACCACGAATTGCACCAGCTGCTGGGAGAACCATCCATCGTCCACATTGCAAAAATTGGGCGACTATGGTGGGCTGGGCACGTCGTAAGAATGCCGCACGATGACCCAGTGAAAATGGTTCTAGAAAGTGACCCAACAGGAACAAGAAGAAGAGGCGCACAGCGGGCAAGGTGGATCGAACAAGTAGAAGGTGACCTGCGGACCCTTCGCAGACTACGAGGCTGGCGAACTGTGGCCATGGATCGAGTAGAGTAGAGACGACTTCTTCGCACTACAGAGGACAACAAGGCCTTAGCCTGATTGGTAAGGGAAGGTAAGTTACTAATGATAACCAAAGATTTTAGTAAAGTAAAGAAAAAAAAAGCAAATGTGTCTTTTCGAGTAAGCATATTATTTCAAACTTTATGAAAAATCTATTTCCTTAAGTAATCAATTTACTCTCACATAACAATGAAGTTAAATATTAGACTGGAATGATTTGATAACAATACTTCTACTTAGCGCTCAGAATCATAAGGGCCTTTCTGCAATATTTAATTCTATTTTCAGTTAAAAGTTTGACTGGTTTAAAATATCCCCGTGCTGCCCTTTTTGCTAGCCAACCTTAAGATAACTGTAAAACGTTGTAAAAATCTCAGATTATTTGTTCACCTAACTGTTAATGCAAAGAGAAAACCGATCATTTCAGTTAAGTCCTCATGATTCTGAATGCTACTAGGTATGTGTGTTTCGCTAGATCGCGGATACATTGTATAGGGGAAATGGATGTAATGTCAACTTAAATGCCCCTAGTTTGGGCCCATACACAAATTCAGCAATCAAATAAATTTTTAATAGCGGCCAAATATATCCATTAGTACCGTCCCAATGACGCGTTCATCTAGATAAAATTGATTAATAGCATATTTTAAGCGATGGGCCCAATCTTAAATTCATAAGCCAACATTAGAGCCATTTCCCCTATTCGTTATAATTCAAGTTATACTTAGAAGATGTGGATATTTTCCTCTAACTGAAAATCGGAGTTTTGTTCAATTTACTGAGTATATAAAATGCGTATCATTTGATATCAAGTCGACATTATGTAAATGAAACATGGTTCTCAGTTTTGATATAAACATTTCTAGAAATTGTGAGGCCCTCTAAAATGTAGGCTTTGGCCCTTCTGCCCCCAACCCGTCCATCCACACTGGAAATTAGAATGAGTATATTTCGTACGGTCGCTCTTTTAAATAAATATTCGGAGTTTTGTTCAATTTACTGAGTATATAAAATGCGTATCATTTGATATCAAGTCGACATTATGTAAATGAAACATGGTTCTCAGTTTTGATATAAACATTTCTAGAAATTGTGAGGCCCTCTAAAATGTAGGCTTTGGCCCTTCTGCCCCCAACCCGTCCATCCACACTGGAAATTAGAATGAGTATATTTCGTACGGTCGCTCTTTTAAATAAATATTCGATTCAAGGAACTCTTGATTCGAAAATCCATCATGCGGCTGCACAAAACATGCCATACAAACTTTTGCAACCAGAAGTGAATCAGAACCGGGAATATTAACAAGACCAACTTTTCCAACACAAACGGAAATCATTTATTCTTCCAATACGTCAAAACACAGCCGCCCTCGACGCCGATTCATGGCGCAAAATAGGAATAACGCAGTAAATATAACACATATCTTAATTGCTCTGGACAAAACCCTCTGGATCACCAACAATTCTCTTCGTTGTTTGTCGAGTATGCATGATACAAACCTTTGATTGCCTTCATCAGGGCCGTAATTGTGAGGAGTTTATCTATCGGACGAACTCGATGACTTGATCTGGTTGGCGTCGTAGCTTGACGGAAGGACATGCCGCCGTATAAACTGCCTCGAGATGAAACCTTGCTCGTGACGATACTCATTTAGGAAGCCTTCGCCGAAAACTGTAAACTATCGATCCGAGATACTATAGCAGCGATCCTCCACGGTAGATTGTACGTAGCCGATTAGGATTCCGAAGAGCATCCGCCTACATGACCGATGGTCGTTGTCTGGTCATTGGATGTGATTCTGCTCGCAAAATGCTGATCCAGAATGTTCGCATAGGGGTACACCAAATATCGTCTTACTAGTCGCAGAACATAAACGGAACCATCGAAATGTTCACGGACCAAACAACTTAAATACTTAGCAGCGCCGGTGATGTAGTGGTAAGCGTGATTATCTATCAACCCAGCAGGCCTGGGTTCAATCCCAGTCGGCGCCGCCGGGATGTTCTGAGGCATAACATCTCTGATCATGCCTTCCTTCGAGGGAAGTAAAGTCGTTGGTCACAGGTTCATGAGTTGATGGATCGGTAGGTAGGGTCCCGGTGAGGGCGCTTCCTCCCTGGCGTCAGTAGCATTGGTGCTCAGCACGGAAAACAAGATCGACGGAAAGCAAATCAAGGAAAAAAAAAACTTATATAGTTTTATTCTACTTGTTTGATTGTTTACACATGACATAATCCTACCAATCTTGAAAAACCACTCCACCACAAATTGAACGAATAGTTTCGTAGCTTTCATGAATAACACGCGTGCAATAGCTTGTTCGTGTATGATTTTCTTATGTGAACGAATGGTTTCTTAGTATTCGCGATTGCACGAATATTTTTTGCATGATTTATTTATGTTTTTACGAAAATCAGTTCTTGCATTTTACGATACATGTGTAATGTTGGACAATATGTAATACGAATGTTTTGCACAATTAACTAAAAACATGTTTAATCTACGAAATTTAATATTACGAAATAAGCGAAAGAGTATTATCGAAAAAAAATTCAGTGCAAGTCTGCCAATAACTATAACCTAGCAAATATTTTGAGGATATTATAAATTTTTGGGTGTTCATGAAGTTTATAAGCCTCTCATGAAGTTCATTTAATTTCACTATCTTCGTTGATTATTCTTGGCAGGTAAATGGCGCAAACCACTTTTACTCTATATCATGGAAATCACATAACATTGCTGCCACCTTCTTGCCTGCTATCTGTAAATCGTGCACATCAAACCAACAACAATTTGCAGCTTTACTGTTAAGAAAATATCACTTGACCTTATTATGTACGACTTTCCCTAAATACATTACCAGATTTATTCATGTCAGTAAATTCTGCAGTTCGCAGCTGTCCTATATGAGATGGATGCATCTCATTTCATTTATTACACCTTAATGACCCAGTGGGTACGGATCCAATCACATCCATGCATACGATAGCTGATGATTTTCTCACCCGCACTGTCGGATGTTCTGACAGCATATGATGGCCTTGCCGGTCTCCGTTTAACGGAAGTAGCACCGGGCACTCACAATGCAAGTCGTTCGTAATGCTCAGAAAAGTGGATCATGCGCATTGGAGTTGAACGAAGCTACCGAAAGCAAAAGCTTTGCTGGCGGAAGAAGCTTTCACTGAGTTCCCATCCGTGTTCGGTCCGGATTAGGATTGGAGCAGTATGTTTGTTTGGGTTTTTCCTGCTGCCTATGCCTCATATGAGACAAACTGTTTCCGGGGAATAGAAGCACGCTTTGCCACTGCCTGTGGCAGTAACACGGTCGAGGGAGGTAGACGAGCTAGAATCTAATGTATTTGTATATTTGCTTTTGATTCTATCTACGTGATATAATCGAATCACGTGATGAGAGTTTGCGGTTGAATCATCTCTCAATATGTTTTCTTATTCATAGGCGGTCACTACTGTTGATGATGTACAGAAGGCTTGGCAACCACCTTGAATTAGTGAACGTTTTTCTCGTTGAAGATGAAAAAGTTTTTGAACGGAACTGATTCCATTGACTTCAATGAACTTTACTAATCGAAAAAAGTTTGCAATAATGATTTACAGTTCGTCGGAATTCACTTCTGGACCCTTTGATTCTACCAAGTCCAAAACTTTTCTCTAGAAACTCTTGCTCTTCAAATTCCAAATCGCAAAACCTACAACTTCGGAGGCCATAAATTATATGCCCAAACAGATTCATTCAAATCAACTGTGTCGGACGGGCAGTGCTACTCTGTGCTATTTCATTCTCAATCGAGATTTGTACCAAATCATCCTGTAGCAAAAAATACAACACAACATTGGACGGTAGAGGAAAAGCGATTTTCTTTCCTCTTAGTAAAATCCCTGTTGAACTGCAAAGCTCTTTCGGTATGTAAAGGTACGTTTCGCACTTTCCTTTTGTGTCGATTACATTCATTGTTCCATCGTTGCCCGATGAACTTTACGGCAAACTTTCACCCACCGTAATCGCCCTTTTAACTGTTCTCTCTACCCCATCTTCCCCATCTGAAAGGTCGGTTGTTTTTGAATACCATGTCAAACTAATGGTTTTAATAAACAAATTTAAGCCCGAGACGTGATTGCACGATCTTTCGGGTTTACTTAAGCAACCGATTTGTTCTTTCTGAGAATTAGTTATTTATAGCTGGTGGCAGAGAGGAACTTTCACGCGTAGCGTTTTGACGAGGGTCGCGCGCAGTTCGAGTGATTTTAATTAGTAGCAATATTAATTTTCACTGATAATCTTTAGCAAACATTTTGAGTTGGCAACGAGAGGATACGTCAGCAGATTGAAAACATGCCTGAAAGGCTAGCAATTCAAGGAAAAAACTATTTTCGCAATCCGTATACTGTCAGAGGAAATGGAAATACCGAGAAAAGTCATTCACATGCCAATCTTTCATTCCCCTTTTACAGAGTTCATGTCGAACAAGTCTGAGAGTTGAAGAGGATGCTCAAAGCGTGAAACTGTAACTCTTTCGAATCAGGATTTAGTTTTTGATTGACTGGAACGTAACGAGTGACATATTGAAGTCCGAAAATGTTGTTGACTTGTATTCCTATAAAAGGATCAGGGTTGGGAAGAAATGATATAGAGGAAATGGATGTAATGTCGGCTATATGTCCCTAATTTGGGCCCATACATAAATTCAGCAATCGACTAAATTTTCAATAGCGACCAAAAATATCCATTACTACCGTCCCAATGACGCGTTCATCTAGATAAAATTGATAAATAGTAGATTTTTAGCGATTGGCCCAATATTAGATCCATAGGCCAACATTAGAGCCATTTCCCTTACTTTTTTTTATTGGGTATCGAACTGGAGCTGCGTGACAGCTTAGTTTTCAAGACTTGACCCCTGTGAATAAAATTTGCTTCTATCTTTGACAATACAGCAGAACTACTAGCCTATGTTGGCAGCTTGAACATTGGATTCCGTGTGTATTGTTTCAAGATAGTTATGGAATAAATGCTGTGACGTGTGCGCGTACATACATCCGCGAGGTAAACCGATTGAATAAGTAAATCCGTTTAGGACGAAATAGCTAAATTATGTATGTTACGAAGACCGCGCGAATTCCAAAAGCCGTGCAAAACAACCGAAGTGAGAAAAAAAAGGCTTATTATCACTTAAAGAGTGCCACCAAAATATATGTGATAGTCTATGTTGGCAAGTTGATTAATTTTGGCTTCCTCTCTAGATATTCTACTTATCGCACGTATCAATCATTTCAAAATTTCGCGACTGTACCGAATAAATTCTAAACTACATAAGCTCAAAACACCTTTGGAAAGCTCTACCGAATTGCGAATCACTTCTGCGTAAGCTCCGTAGACGTAGGCGCGTTGAAAAGAAAATATCGATTTTACAGTCACGTAGGGTTTAGTTCATAGATTAACATTGACTGCTGTTTATAAATGTAAATACTTGAACACTAAGAAATAAGTAAACTCAAATGCTTTAACCGCATATATCAGAGATTTCGCTTATTGAGAGAATAATATAGTTATCGAATGAGTACAATAAACTCAGGGGAAAACAATACCTAGAAAAGACTGTCTATTGTCACATACCTCTACTTTTACTTATTTCCTAAACTATTCTTCTCCTTGTTAATTTGCTAAATGCTATTGGTTTGCTAGCGTTTTCTTTTTGATGTTCAAGACTAAATAGGGAGATTTATTCTAGGTTGGTTAGTTGCTTCCCTAAGCGGACCCCCAGCATCCTCATTCTTTTGTTAATCTACCTAATATTATTAGACTTTCTGAATTTTCTTATTTACGTTCGTTTGATGAGTATGATATCTCATTAGTCTAATTTAATAAATAATTGGAATCTCTAATTCACCTAATCAATCATAACCCAAGCTTTATAAAATACCTGCACTTGTACTTTTTATCTAAAATTAAACGTGTTTCAAGTACTTTTGATTTTGACCTATACCTATTTATTATATCTTAGTTCGACCCAGGTAACACCTTCATGTGACTAAAATGCTTCATTTTGAAGTTAGTTTCCTAGCTGATTTTTAAATTATATAGGGTATATGCTCCAATTACGCTCTCACGTTTCCACTATGTCGCACCACAAAAATACATATGGGTATGTCACAATAGAAGCACACCACAGTGGAAATCTCGAGCCATAGTTCAAACACTTATCCCAAATCAAAATGAAGCACATATAAGATTAGTTACAATACCATGTACAAAAATGATGTTTAACATTGTTTAACTTTCTGAAATATTTCAATAGTATAATTCCCTTGCAAGCCCAAATAAATCTATCTGCGTAAAAAAAAATAAGAGTGATTTGCGGCAAAACCCGCCAGTATTGCCACCAACGTCAGTGCCTATACGTAAGCGTACTTCGACGCGGCTCTCAAACAAAGAGTAACAAGTGTGATACTATCACTGCTAGACTAGATCTTTGGTTTTCTCATGCAGTGGTTCATCAGAGAGGGGGAGCTTAGTAATCCCCATTGCCTGCCCATGGCGCCATTCTATCGCAGCATGAGCCAGCAACGCCGGCCATAAACCTACCGTCTCCAACACTCCACTAGCATGAAATTAAGCCCGCCCACCAACAGCAAGGTGCAAAAACTAGCCAAGGGGAGGACATGGCAAGCTTTGGAAAGAAATGATACACTTATATCAAAATGAAGCTTTCGTATGATTATGTATTAGCTAGAGAAAGTTATGAAGATGGTAGATTGTTATTTCCGTTAACTAACTCATACTTTGATGGATGAGGGGTTTTTAGGTATTCCGTCGAACCCGCAGGCAAAAGAGTGCACATTTGACTTATCTCTAAGCCTCGCATCTATCAAAGTATGAGTTAGGAAAGGAATGCGCATTTGATTAGTATTGTCGCATTAATGGTCCTTCGCTCACTTTAAACTTCTGTTAAATTATCACACTAACGTACTCGAACCGAACTATCAATCTATCATCTGCAGAATTTTCTCTCTCTCTTCTTGCACTAATGCTTCATGTTGATATTATTATAGCATGAAAACCGTAAAATTTACGTATGAAGTAACAAAACACTTTGATTGCATATGAAAGGAAGCTTTCAACAGAAATACTTCAATTCTCTTTTCATTCTAGTCACTTTAACCCATTTTAGGTCATTCGTGACTATTCCAGGGATGAGATATGAGCTCGTAATCTTTTTAGTTAGAGGCATGAAAGCCAATCACAATTTCTTATTACATACACTTTAGAGTAACTTCCCAGGTGGTATCCAGAACATGTCAAAGTGTTGTTGTGGTCCTAGGTTCCTAATGTGACCAGCAATGAGTTTGTTTCAGTGTTCTCACGCAATTTTATGTGTCACATGAGGAGTATTGGTCATTTTTACGGCCACTACACTACCTCAAGGATTCGCATCACTCCATTCTTCGGTCCCGTTCTTATCTCAGATAGCCTAGGCAGATAAAGCACAGTATAACAAAGCCGAAAGTGATGGGTTCGGTTCCCATATTTTAGGGTTGGAAATTTTCTCAGCTTCCCTGGGCATTTCCAAATTCATGCATTGATTGTATCAATCAATAACTGTGCAAGTGCTTCAAAAAATACTAAATTGAGAGCTAGCAAAAGCTCATTTAAGAGCGTCAAAGCCAAGAAGAAGAACACAAGTGTGCATATCGAGAATCAACTCCGTAAGGAATTTCTCCCAGAAGATACACACACTTCACTTTCTCGTAGAATCCCCAAGCATCTGGATCGTGGTATGTCGGTAAAGGCAGTAGCTCTGTCGGTTAAACAAGATCATGCTGGAGGTGGATGGGTTCGATTCCCGGTCTAGTCTAGGAATTTTTCGATTGTAATTGCCACACAACTATATTCATGCAAAAATGGTACTTAAATCGAAAGCCCTCAACAAATAACTGTTAAAGTGTATCTATAACACTAAGCTTAGAGCACGTGTTCGGACCAGTTCTTGAAATAAATTTCCACAGCAGTATGGTTTGTTGCACAGCTTGAAAATTTATGGTTTCTTTGTTCTTTTCAGGTTACGTTGACGGGAGCCTTTCCTTAACTCCGAATTGCATCAACAATAATATAAATGCACTTAGTTATTTATATTGATCTGCACTGAAGTTAAATTAATTGAAATGAAAATTGAAAAAATAACTAGGTTCTTTACTACACTTCGATATCTCCGTTACTGTCTTTGTCTACCTTATCCATGTACCTATTCCCAAGCTCACACACACTCTCAGCCGATTTCTTTCCGCACGGTTCTTCACTGACGTTTAGGATCAACGTCTCTTGCGCTTCGCAGGTAGGGTATGGCGCAAGGTGTATTGATAGTGCTCGGCGGTGCGCACAGCACGCAATAAGCTAATATGCGATTGGCGTCTTGCAGTGAAACTTTTCCAAGCTTTCGCCTCCTACATTTCGAAGTGAGAACTACTAGAAGGAGGATAGTTTCTAAATTTTCCAAGTAAAACAGACGATTTTTGGGGCAAATCGGTCCATAAAGAAAAACTAATAATTTCCCGTGGAAACTTTTGCTTGAATCGTGTAAGAAAACGTGTTTGAAAACTAATTGTTATTATTTCGGTATGGATCGGAGAGGTTTTCATGGAAAATAATGCATAACAAGTTTGCACCCACAGCGAGAGGTTACCTCCTGCGCAGCTACATTTTTCGGAAAATGGTGAATATGTGCGATTTCCACTAAGATGAAAGTGGAAATTAAGTTAATTTACTTAGAAAAGGTTGTATCATGCTGGTGGTAATGGAGAATTGGTTGTATAGGACGCCAATATTCAATAAATGTTCATTTTGGCCTTTTCTAAGCAAACATATTGATATTCACAATTTTCGTTGGAAAACGCAACGGAACTTGCTTTTCTCAACACGCACCATACTATAAAATGGTGCTAGATGGTATTCGAAGTGATAACAAGATGACAAATCATCTTTATTTTGAGTAATTGGCCAATTTACTTCTGTTTACATCATATTTACGGTGCAGCATTGATGGAGCCGCGAAATGAAATGAATATATCCTATGAAAGTTCAACTGGAAAAGTCAAAGATGCACAGCAGTCTGATCGTAAAAACGGTTTCTTCTTCAATTCGAATGTTATATTGCAAGGATTTGACACAGGCTTGATGAAAATTATGATTAAACGCTAATTTTCACCAATTTTATATGCAGTCTGTCAACATTATCACCATCATGCAGTGGCGACATCTGCGTTGAGCTTTTACGGCAATCTTCCAATAAGCAATAAGCTTTAAATACGGATAAGAAGAAGAAGAAGAAGAAGTATGTTTGATATGAATGAAATGAAAATAAATAAATATTTTTTTATATATTCAGCCAAGGTGTCCCGTCCCCAGGATCGTACACTCCCACAAATCGATTGTAGTTCCCGGCATGGATGCAGTAGATTAAGTAGGATTATTTCCATTCATCGTATGAAAAAAAAAAATGATTTCAGATTCGCATTCGTTTGAGAGTATTGCCAACCGAAGAACACTCGTGTTTATTTCGGTTACCGTGACAACGTAATTTGTGATTAGCCCCGGTCCCTTTCAAATTGTATCATTATTTATGTACGGTCCTTATATTTGAAATGACGTTTCACATTCATCTAGTGATGGCCGATTTTCATTCGAATAATCGAAAAATCGATTAACGAACCGAAAAGTAAAATATTTGTAATCGGTTATATCATGCCGATATAAGCATTAACTTCTTCAGAGGATCATCACCGATCGTTTCAAACATATTTTGCACTTTCATTGGTGGAAAATGACAGGACAGCGAACAAAAAATAATCGATTAGTTGTTAATCGAGTAATTAATCATTATTTTTTGTTTTTGACATCATCCACATTCAGAGGGCCATTCACTTTCGAATGTATGGGAATGGTAGGAAACCATTTGGAAATGCATGAACATTTTCAATTTTTATTCATTATCGTCTTTATGAGCAGATTTAGATGCATAAAAATTGCACGAGTACATTAATGTGGTGATAAAGTAAACACTCGTTTATTTGTTTCCTTCTGTGAAAGCATGTTTAGTCAGAAATCGTGAATTTTCTGATATTCTCCAAACTGCAAAAAATATTTTCCTACCACTGAAGGGGCGACATCTCTCGGATCTTCAGTATAGCTACTACTCAAAGCATATAATTAATTAAAAATGGGACACCTCTGATTTTGGTGTGAATGCTCTGATAAAAAAGCGCGCAAAATTTCATCTCTACCGAGAGGGCAGCTAAACCACAAAGTTACCTTGCATACTGGGAGTATTAATTGAATGAAAGGGACCGTGAAAGAGGACACTTAAATTGAAAGTTTTTCTTCCGACAGTTTCATCTTAGTATTCATCTTTGGTATTGCCACTTCCGTCCTTTACCGTATTGATCGAGATGTGGGCTTGATCTCGGCCTAATAGATGGAAGCAGCACTTTCTCCAACAAACGAGAACTATCCTGGCTACGTCCTTGCAACTGCTGGGGATGGAAAGGATTGTTAGTTGGACGCTTACTTATGGGCTGCTTACACTTTTGCTGGTGTGCTGGTGCTAGTGTACTGGAACAGTACTAAAAAGTAGTCAACATAATGTAACCAGGGCGTCACCATTTACCCGAATGAGATTTCAGGAACAACTGAAATTCGTGCTAGTTGGTTGAGTTGGTTGAGCTTGTTAACCAGCTTATTTGTAAACACCCTATTAATGGCCTGTTTACATATACGCTGGTTCACTAGCACAACCAGCTCAATAAACTAGCACGAATATCAGTTGTTCCTGAAATCTCATTCTGGTAGATGCTGACGCCCTGTTTATAATAGGCTGACTACTTTGCAGTACATTTGTAATACACTAGCCCTAGGGCTAGCAGACCAGCACAGATGTAACGTTAACGTGTAAATACCTCATAAGAAAGATGCAGAGAACTCTACGACGTCTCATCAGTGTTGCAGGAGTTTGGAGTTTTGTTCGTGGGGAGAGTTAAGCCATAGGATACGTTCGGTAAATGTTGCTGGCAATGGGGATAGAATAAGGCATAGTGAAACATTGCAAGAAAGGGGATGGATTAAATTCCCGACCTTCTGATCAGTATCCTATTATAGTTACCACTAACAAATATTATAAATTAATTTATGATATTTGCCTTTAAGTTAAACAGCAAAGAAAAAAAAAGTAATATCGATCAATGTAATTCAAGCTAATGTACATACATTGATGATGTAAGAGAAAAAATCAGATCCATTCCATTTGTTCCATTTTCTGTTTTTTGCCGTAAGACTACGTCTATTATTTCTATTTCGGGGTACACTTTGTAAAAACCGAAAATGGAACATGTAACAAAAATGAAAATTTTTTAACGTTAATAACTCAGCTGCCCCTGGACTAATTCCAACAATTTTATCACCAATCGATCAGATATATTTCTACATATCTGTTAAATTTAAGACTTTATCGTTTTTTAATATCACTATTGAAAACTGCACGAATGTGCAACTGTTGCTTTGATAATTAAAATTATCTTGATTGCCTGAGAAAAGCGATTTCCCTAACACAGATTTCAAAGTTGAATTCCATCCGGTCTCACCAAACGATGTTTATTCAATCATCGCGTGGTGAGTGGTGGTGTTCTCAAGTACACAACGAAACATGACCATGCATAAAAGGACGAAGAAGCCACACAGCTATTGATCGAAATCAGTAGCTCTTCGTTCGTGAGTCGCTGTGGGCCATCTATGTCAAGCGCGTCATACTAAAGAGTGTAAACAGAGAGAACCCCGCTCAAATTCCTATTCTTACACAAAACAAAAGCTTCTGCTGCAGTTAACAAATAAAATGTATTATAAAAGACCACGTAGTGCTACGTCACCATTGCGTACAGCTCCATAGGGCTGTCTCTTGAAGCTTTTTTTTTTGTTGAAATCTACCATATCTGGTTTCTGCGTGAACCATTTGAATGTTTGAAGATGGACATCATCAACTTTAACTGTACTCAAGTACTTATTACTAAATATTACTATTATTCACCTCATTGTAGTGACTGCAAATTGCCATTCATCCCAATTTATGGAGAGACTATGACGAGAACGGACGAACGGTTGAAATTGGGTTTATTTTAGTCAGCACCGGACAAAGTCAAACATACCGTGGCGCCCGCATTAATTGCGGTAAGAGTAATTGAATAATGATAATTAATAGATGCAAAACGTGCCTGGATATCTATGTCACAGCACAAGTGCTACGCATATTTAATTGTACATGATTTGATGATTGCCGTGCCAGTTGCTCCCCTCGCCATGAATGCGTCCTTACACCCTCGCACACAACTCTGTTAATTTGGATGAATGAATGGCGACATGATTGTGATGATGCGAAAATTTGCTTGTTTCAATATTATCCTCTGATTGGAATTGATTAGATTCGGAAATTAAAAAGAGATTATTGATGGAATTCTGTAAAATTCAAAAATCGATAGATGACATTTTGGTTTGTGATGGTATTTCAATTACTGGTTTCATTTTTGTTTGCTTGTTTGTAGTACCACAACTGGAACCTTACACTTCTCCTCGGCATAGCGCTACTCGAGTGATTAAGCAATAGTGTGATTGCGAATATATGCAATTTTTATATTTGTAGATAAATAGTGCCGGATGATACCTTGAAAGTTGACAATCAGAATCTTGTGATCTCTGCGCATTCAAAATAATGGATTCGTAATGGTAGCTTTGGTGACTAAGCTAACGGAAGCTACAATAACTGGATGCCAATTAACTGATGAACTATTTATTATTTGGTACTATCATTTGAATTTAAATAGTTTAGATATAAATGTTAAGCGTGTTGTTTCGCTTTTTTTCTTCTTTGATTTGTTGTCCGTCGAACTTGTTTTCCGTACTGAATACCAATGCTACCGACGCTAGGGAGGCAGCTCCTACCCCTGGACCCTACCTATTGACCCATTAACTCATGGACCGGAGACCAACGGCTTTATTTCCCTTCCGAAGTAAGACGTGATCAGAGATTTTATGCCTCAGAAAATCCAGGCGACGCCGACTGTGGTTGAACCCAGGCCTTTTGGGGTGAGAGGCAATCACGTTTACCACTACATCACCGGCGCCGCTTAATTTGTTTGGCTTTGATCGTTGATGCTTTTGAACTCCCTACATGAAGAGCCATAACTTAAAATAATCATTAGATGCGATTCATAATTTGGATCAAAGTTGCGTGAAGTTGTGCAAACTACCGTAGTCCGGAGGCATGTTGATTACTTAATATTGTCAATATAGAAATAAATATCTACATTAAATGAAATTGAACAACTAATGGTATTAAAATCAGTACCTATGAGCAATATCAGCAATATCGATGCGACAAAGAGACTGCTAGCTTTCTTCTTCTGTTGAAGTCGAGCAGCTACGCATCATTCGGTGTCTACAAACAATGTTTCAACATTTTGTCTCTCTTTATCTCGTCACTTCATTCGTGTTTCTTTCAAGCTTCGGTGAAACGAACTAGTCAAAGAGCGCTCGATCTTGATCTGTTAGTCTTTTATGACGCACATCAAACGAAATTTCATGAAGGAAAATTTATCACATGCAAAAACATGAAGATTATACGTGATATGCTTAATTTATCTCCCATCCACATATTTATCTAAAAATAAGTAACGAAACGGAACATAACGCATATGAAATAAATTGACAGAGCGGTGCCAGAGTGTCGGTGAAAGGAATTGAAAACCAAATTGAGGCTTCCTTTCAACACAAAAATTGACGTTACTCTCATTGGAAGGGGTGAGAACAGCAAAGACGAGAAAATCCACAACCAGCCTTTCGTTCTAAGCGTGCTTCTTTCTCATCTTCGTTTCATGCTGATAGGCTAGCTAGGCGTTATAGAAAAGAGGCGTTAAACACGTTGCATGAAATTAAGCAAAACTCGAGCTCATTTTAGTGCTTCGAAAATGCTGAACCCTGGCTATGCGGTTATCATATTGAGGGTTTTGTTTATTTGGACAACACTTCTAAAACGAAATATAGAAATGCACTACAATCGTATGGAGTGAGGTTAATGAACCGCACAATGACTTCAATGTAAATTTCTAGTAACTAAAATCTTTGTGTGATGTGTATGTTCAGCGTAAATTACGAAAATGATTTCTTATAATGCATAGTTTCACCTAAAAAGTAGGCAAGTTCTTTGAAAAATCACTGTATCCCTCAATATAGCAACAATTTTACCTTATTTTTTACCCTTCTTACAAAGAAGGGTATAGATATCACTTGAAAAACCGACTATCGATCCGAGGCCCGGAGGGCCGAGTGTCATATACCATTCGACTCAGTTCGACGAGATCGGAACATGTCTGTGTGTGTGTGTGTATGTGTGTATGTGTGTGTATGTGTGTATGTGTGTATGTGTGTGTGTATGTAACGAAATGAATGCGCTCACGTTTCTCAGCAACCGCTCAACCGATTTGGACAAACTCGGCGCCAAATGATAGGTATTGGGGTCCCATTGAACGCTATTGAACGGTTTTGGAATCGGTGAACCGGTTCCGGAGATATGGCCGGAATAAGATCCGGTGAATATGGGCCTTCACGCTGGATTTAACGGAAAACGTATTAAAACCATCATGCGACACATCAAATTACTACAGAATTCAAAATTAAGATCAATGCAAGTCGTGTTAAGTGTTCCAGACCACATTGGACACACTTGGACATGTTCCGGGTACCCCGGGGAAGTTGCTTGAATATGAATTGAATTAAAACCCATTAAATCACATTAAAATACGATGATAAGGTGATTGGTAGCCTCACCAAATAGACTACACCCGGATATATTCCGGGTACCCCCAGGCAGTGGCGTAGCGTCACTGGATGACACGGGGGTGGGGGGCTTGGTCACTGATAATGACAATAAAATAAATAAACTTGAATAAGTAAGAAGGGTCTGATCACACCATAGATGGATAAATTCGGGTTTTTTAAATAATACAAATTCATTGAAATTAAGTTTTAAAAATGCCACTTTAAGCTTAAGATAATAACTATTGCAACCCTTTGAACCATTTTCTAACGTCAATAAAAAAAAGTAGTTTATTCAGTATAACATACCTCTTTTGCATTGAGAAACTCGTCGAAGCTATCATTGGAGCGTCATGATGAAATATTATCATGATTTCGCTTGATATCGATCACCGGAAATGTTCTACGTGGCAACTAAAAACGAAAGCCATAATGATCAATTTCACCCCGGTGATCAAATTGTCCCCGGATTCGGTACTTAATTTATATTTTTCATCTGTAGGGCAGGTTCAAACCAAGCTGCATCTGCTGTACAGCTTCACTTTTTGTTGAGGCCCACATCTCGCTAGCAAGATGGCTGATAAGGTTCAATGCTTTTTGTTGAGTATTCACCAAACGGAGATTTCATAGACGTCAAAGGGTCAAGCCTACCCAAAAGGCCAAAAAAGCAAAATTTTTGGATTTTTTTTCTCGGAAAGTAAGCGACATAGCAGCGCCGGTGGTGTAGTAGTAAGCGTGATATCTCTCACCCCAGCAGGCCTTCGATCCCAGTCAGCGCCGCGGGGATGTTCTGAGGCATAACATTTCTGATCACGGAAGTAAAGCTGTTGGTCCCCGGTTTATGAGTTGATGGGTCGATAGGTAGGGTCCAGGTGTGGGAGCTGCCTCCCTGACGTCGTAGCATTGGTGCTCAATACGGAAAACAAGATCGACGGAAAACAAATCAAGCAAAAAAAAAAAATAATAAAGCGGCTTATTTCAAATCCGTTTTCAGATATTTAATTTTCTAACATTCGTTTTCGAAAATCATTTTAGAGGAAATGGATGTAATGTCGGCCTAAATGCATCTAATTGGAGCCCATACATAAATTCAGCAATCGACTAAATTCTCAAAAGCGACCAAAAATATCCATAAGAACCGTCCCAATGATGCGTTCATCTAGATAAAATTGATAATTAGGAGATTTTTAGCGATGGACCCAATCTTAGATCCATTGGCCAACATTAGGGCTATTTCCCCTATCATATGTTTTCTGGTGGTGTTTGTTCTCCAGGAGGAGACCTTTTCAAAAAGATGTTTCTTGGTGGAAATCAAAAATTTGAAAGGGGTTGCATTTAAAATCAGTGTAATAGTGGCCTTTCAAAGTTAACAAATTGGGCTACAAAATGAAGAGTTGACAACCTGGAAAGAGCGGAATACCTAGCCCTGGTCCTCACAAGTTCCTACTTCACGCCTCCTCGAGCCATATGATAACAAAAGACTACCAGCTGAAACATGGACACAGCTGGTGGCGTAGCCTGGGCAATGTTGCCAGTCCGGCAATAGAAAAGTGAAGAGGTGCGAGGCGAACACTGGCGCGGTAACCATAGTACGGTGATAGAGGAAATGCTTCACCAAACCTGAACGTCTGTTCACCATGGAGGTGCGGCTCAAAACGGGGTCTGTTCTCCATGTTAGGAGCGGCTGATCACCGTCCTAGTGCCAGCGTGGGACTCTAAACAGAGCTGTGCACGCTGATCCCCCGGCGAGACAGGGGGTTGGTGCAGGCCCTACAAGCCGCCCTGAAAAAAAAACAAAGTTGCAAATACTGAAGAAAGCAATACGGATCGGAACAATCGGCACAGATCTACGCGACGAAATAAGGACTATGATTGGAAACTCGAAACATAGAACTGCAAATCGCTTGGCTTCCCAGGCTGCGATAGGTTAAACTATGACGAACTTCAACCACGCAACTTCGAAGTCGTAGCACTGCAGGAACTTTGCTGGACGGGATAAAAGGTATGGAAAAGCGTGCATCGAGCGGCTACTTTCTACCAGAGCTCTGGCACCACCAACGAGTTGGGAACCGGCTTTGTAGTGCTGAGTAAGATGCGCCAACGCGTTATTGGTTGGCAGCCGATTAACGCGAGGATGTGCAAGTTGAGGATTAAGGGTCGTTTCTTCAACTACAGTATCATCAACGTGCACTGCCCACACGAAGGGAGACCCGACGACGAGAAAGAAGCGTTCTATGCGCAGCTGGAGCAGGTGTACGACGGCTGTTCGCAACGGGACGTCAAAATCATCATTGGCGACATGAATGCTCAGGTAGGACGGGAGGCACTGTATAGACCGGCAATCGGGTCAAACAGCCTGCATGCCGCATCGAACGACACCGACCAACGATGCGTGAACTTTGCAGCCTTTCGGGGTATGGTAGTTCGAAGTAACTTTTTCCCCCGCAAGGATATCCACAAAGCCACGTGGAGATCACCTGACCAACACACAGCAAACCAAATCGATCACGTTCTAATCGACGGGAAATTCTTCTCCGACATTATCAACGTCCGCACGTACCGAAGTGCGAACATAGATTCGGACCACTACCTAGTTGCATGCGCTCAAAACTCTCGACGGTGCATAACACACGTCGAAGTCGAACGCCGCGACCCAACATTGAGCAACTACGGGACGCCGGAGCTGCCCAGGACTACGCGCAGCAGCTGGAAGTTGCACTCCCCACGGAAGAGCAGCTTGGCGCAGCTTCTCTTGAAGATGGCTAGAGGGACATCCGTTCCGCCATAGGTAGTACTGCTGCAGCGGCACTAGGTACTGCAATCCTGGACCGAAGAAATGTCTGGTTTGACGGCGAATGCAAACTGTTAGTAGAGGAGAAGAAGGCAGCACGGGCGAGAATGCTGCAACACCGCACGAGATTGAACGTGGAGCGATACAGACAAGCGCGGAACAGACAAAACTCGGTTTTCCGAAGGAAGAAGCGTCAGTAGGAAGACCGAGATCGCGAGGAGATGGAAAATCTGTACCGCGTAAACGACGCACGGAAGTTCTATGAGAAGCTAAACAGTTCCCGCAAAGGCTACGTGCCGCAAGCCGATATGTTCAAGGACTTGGACGGTAACTTTCTCACGAACGAGTGTGAGGTGATTGAGAGGTGGAAGCAGTACTATGACAAGCACCTCAACGGTGAAGCAGGAGAAAACGAAGGTGGCACGGCAACAGACCTTGGAGCACGCGCAGAAGACGACAGGCTACCAGCCCCTGATCTTCAAGAAGTTGAGGAGGAGATCGGTAGGCTGAAGAACAACAAAGCAACTGGTGTAGATCAACTACCAAGTGAGCTATTAAAATACGGTGGTGAAGCACTGGCTAGAGCACTGCACTGGGTAATTGCCAAGATTTGGGAGGAGGAGATATTACCGGAGGAGTGGATGGAAGGTGTCATATGCCCAATCTACAAAAAGGACGACAAGTTGGATTGCTGCAACTACCGCGCGATCACACTGCTGAGCACCGCCTACAAGGTACTCTCCCAAGTTCTATGCCGCCACCTGTCACCACTTGCAAGAGAATTCGTGGGGCAATACCAGGCGGGATTCATGGGTGCCCGCGCTACCACGAACCAAATTTTCGCGATTCGGCAGGTTCTGCAGAAATGCTGCGAATACAACGTGCTCACACATCATTTGTTCATCGATTTCAAATCCGCATACGACACAATCGATCGAGATCAGCTATGGCAGATTATGCACGAGTACGGATTTCCGGATAAACTGACGCGATTGGTCGAGGCGACGATGGATCGAGTGATGTGCGTTGTTCGAGTATCGGGGACACTCTCGAGTCCCTTTGAATCTCGAAGGGGGCTACGGCAAGGTGATGGACTTTCGTGTCTGTTGTTTAACATCGCGTTAGAAGGTGTGATCAGAAGAGCTGTTATAGACACGAGTGGCACGATATTCAGGAAGTCCATCCAACTCCTTGGCTTCGCCGATGACATTGACATTATGGCACGGAACTTTGAGATGATGGCGGAAACGTACATCAGACTGAAGGCTGAAGCTAGGCGGATGTGACTTGCCATTAACGCATCAAAGACAAAATACATGAAAGGAAGAGGTTCTAGAGAAGACAATGTTAGCCTCCCACCCCGAGTTCAGATTGACGGTGTCGAAATCGAGGTGGTCGATGAGTTCGTGTATTTGGGTTCACTGGTGACCGCCGAAAATGATACCAGCAGAGAAATTCAAAGACGCATTATGGCAGGGAAACGTGCCTACTTTCGACTCCGTGGGACGCTCCGGTCGAATAAAATTCGCCACCGCACGAAGTTGACTGTCTACAAGACGCTGATTAGATCGGCTGTCCTCTACGGCCACGAGACCTGGACTATGCTCGTGGAGGACCGATATTGGTGTTTTCGAACGGAAGGTGTTGCGTACCATCTACGGTGGAGTGCAGATGGATGACGGAACGTGGAGGAGGCGAATGAACCATGAATTGCACTAGCTGCTGGGAGAACCATCCATCGTCCACATTGCAAAAATTGGGCGACTATGGTGGGCTGGGCACGTCGTTAGAATACCACACGACGACCCAGTGAAAATGATTCTTAAAAGCGACCCAACAGGAGCAAGAAGAAGAGGCGCGCAGCGGGCAAGGTGGATCGACCAAGTAGAAGGTGACCTGCGGACTCTTCGCAGACTACGAGGCTGGCGAACTGTGGCCATGGATCGAGTAGATTGGAGCCGACTTCTTCGGTCAGCAGAGGACAACAAGGCCTTAGCCTGATTGGTAAGGTAAGTAAAGTTAACAAATAAAAAAATACAGGTTGAAGACTGTCTTTAATTGGATCGGAAAATGCGAACTTTAATAATATGCGAAATCTGAATGATCAAGACTGAATAATCAGTCATAAACAATATACAAAAACAAATGAACAAATCGGTTATTTTGAATATGAGTTTTCGAGAAAAACGCGTTTAAAGTTTTAAGCTACATTTCCGGTATCATGCACATGGCACTCTTCAAAGTCAGTGACAGTGGCTTCGCATAGGGCATTCAGTGGTCACGCTGGACATCTTCTGCCAAAAACTGATCCGGAAACCTGTAAAACATGACGTGATGATATAATGGTACATCATATAATCGTTGAGTGCAGGAAATTCACTAAAGCGAGAATAGACTGCAGGATCCCTCAACAAAGTTTTTGGAGACAACATGGATGGGCTGAAGAAAACGTTGAAGTTTTAAAATTGTATAATAAATTATAAATCCCTTTTGTTGACCTGAAT
The DNA here is from genome assembly GCF_037179485.1 of Ochlerotatus camptorhynchus. Classification (NCBI taxonomy): domain Eukaryota; kingdom Metazoa; phylum Arthropoda; class Insecta; order Diptera; family Culicidae; genus Ochlerotatus; species Ochlerotatus camptorhynchus. Next base: position 23,155 of record NW_027041564.1, read on the forward strand.
GACTGAAACTGTAATAATATAAAGAAAATAAATGAGGTTAATTATGAACAATATCTTTCCCATTATATTCCACGTAGTCTTTTGTATCCATGACTGATACATATTTCGACTTCAATATGTAGTTGGGTGGATCAAGCTTGTATGGCTTCCCGTCGTGCTATCGATCTGAATTGAATCCCCTAAAAAAAAAAAAAAATGTGCGAAATTTGAATAAATTAGGTTATGATCTGGATTTCTGGGAGACGTCTGTTTGGAAAGAGGTATGGAAAACGGAACAAAACTGTGCATTAGCTGGTCAAAAATCCAAAATGGCTACATTTTGACCAAAATTGAGACTTTGATTGGGAGTGCTATGCAGAACATCTTTTTCTAAGGCCTCAAATCGATTCGCAAAAAGTTAAAGGCATTATTTTTTTTCATTCTGTTCCATCTGTTACGTAACCTTTCCATTTGCCTCCCCCTGCCCTTGCATAGGGTGATGCAACAATAAGCTACGCAAGCTCAACTCCCTTCCCCCTGTAGGTAAACAGCTCACGCTGAAAATCAGGTGCTCAGACCAAATCATACTGGTGATGCTATACCCTAGAACTAAGACCCTGTGGCTATGAATTTGCATGCCATTTTACGCTCATCGCTGGCAATATTGTATCAGAGCAGCACCAGCTAATCACAACTCATAACAAATAACACTTGCAGCCTCGAACTGGTTTGCGTTTTGCTGCTAACTCGTAGCCATCCGGATAACCTCCTCCCGGTGGTAATCGGTGTGAGAGACGCTACCAGATGAAACCATAATTATGCCGCTGATGTTTGCCTTCTAATGGCACGCAAACATACTCCGTTACAAATTAACATTAACATACTTGAACCGCATAAACAAATATACAGATGCATGTATGTTTGAATTTGTAAATGGGTGAGTGACGCTGTATGCGTGTGTTTTTGATGTTGGTGATCCAGTAGACTTACTGATGGATTTTGCTGCAGATCCGATGGGGAGGTTCATTTTAAACGTATATCGCTTTCAAATTCAAAAGCGCCAAACTAATTTAATCAATAAAAAAATATTAGTGTTCGTGATTGCACTATATTCAGAAAAGCTGTCAAGCCCTTATCATTCCGAACGATAGCTACAGCGTTTATGGATTTGGTGTCCATGCTAATTATGCGTAAAACCAGAAATATTACTGGATTTGTTTGTTATCCTGAATGATGTTTATGAGTGGCTGGGTGGAGGTTAATTCACGAAGCAAGTTTATGTTGTTTTGTGAAATACCCATAATATAATATCCCTGTTTGAAAATTTTAATCCGGATGTTCACCAAATATTTACGCATGCATAGTGAACAAATTAAGATCAATGGTAGTGTTGTTTTGAAGCCGTCTTAAATTGGAATTACTGTTAGGATCCCACTAGCCAGCAATAAAACTTTTTGATCCTCACTGTCTTAGTTATATTATTCCAATATATGCAGAGATAACTCTTGTTAAAACCCAGATTCAGCCACGAGATTTCCAACATATACATCTTCCATTATTTCCATCCATAGTTCCGAAGTGTTGTTTGTATTTTTTAAGCACAGAATTGTAGCCAGCACAGTTGTTTCCCATTTTCTATTCCAAGGAAAAATAATCCCAGCAACACCATGGAAACATCCATATGCTTGCAAACCTTCTCCAAAGCGCAAGAATGCAACACTCTTGCCAGCAATTTTCTAATCCAGCTAATTTCATTCAGCATATTTTTGATGAATGGAATATCCGTTTTGCACAATGCAACTTCACGCTGGCATCGAGAAACTATTTCTCGCTTACCGATTTATTTTTCTTCGAGTGTATCACATAGCTGGACCGCTCTGTGAATTGTTGCAGCAAAAGCAGAAGGATGCTACATTAGGGTGCTTCATTTTGATATTCCCTCCAGTTTGACTCACACTAATTCCTCCACATCAAATGATAAATTTTATTTTTTATTTTTTTATTATAGTCACTTTAACTCACTTGGGTCATTCGGAATAGTCCGGGGTAAGATTTGAACTCGTAACTTTGGCGTGAGAGGTATGGATACTAACCACTACGCCAGGGTCGGCCCCTAAAATTTTAAAAATAAAAATTTGCCAACTTTCTTAATTTCTTACGTGTACCGGTCATTTGAAGTAAAACCGACTTTTTCAGCTGTCCAAAATCTCGGTAAAATTTAACCAACATGAATGGGGATTACTATGGAAGAACTTTAAATTTCACAAATATCGCTCTTACTTTGGTTCTAGTAGTCCAGACGCTGGAGTATAATATGCATCTGCTTTGACAATGCCCAACAAACCTGTTTTTGTTTCGGTCAGTTTGGTTGCAATTCGAGAAAGATTAAAATGTGGGTAAATTGATAGTTGAATATGTGCCTGAGAATAACGCCAATTTTATCTCAACAACAGGCGTTTTTATTTTTGTCAAGGAAATCTTCTTCTTTTCCTTTATTTAACGTCGGTCTCTGTTCCGCAATCTAGTGCCAATCACCGACGGACATCGATTGCCATCCATTGACGGCAACCGAATGTGCAAGGAAGGCAGCTTCGACACCTGCGTAGGATATCGCACCCATTCACAACACACATGGGCCGGGACCAACGGCTTTACTTCCCGTGACCAGAGATTTTTATGCCTCAGAAAAATCCCACCGACCTCGGCTGGGATTGAACCCAGACCCATTGGGGTGTTGGAAAGCAGTCACGCTTACCACTACACCACCGGTGCCGGCTTGTCAAGGAAATCACATATTCAATTCTAAAGGAAATCTGACAACGTGAACCAGAGATAGAGCGATAGTAGTGAAATAATAAAAAAAAAAACATTTGTTCGACCTCCATGCCTTCATCAATCATTGCCATTTTTTAACAGACTTGGGCAATTTTTGGGGTTATGAATCAAACTGAAAAATGGCTTATAAGATTGCAAATACTTTTTTTTTCCAAAATGAAGCACCCTAATTGTACATTGGTAGCGCTGGAATAGCACATCAGCATGCATGAGCAGCAGTGTGGCTCATAGTATCGTGATAACCTATTTTCTCAGTCCAGAAGGGTGAAGTTGGAAGGTGCAGAAGAATTCCAGATTCACAATATATCCCCCAAAGAGCACAATGGCTATCATTAGAATTTCATTTCATTTTGGGTTGTTTTGAACTCTTTGCCAAGATAGTAGTCCAAGTGTGTTTGTGTGTGCACTATTATATGTATGTGATTTTAATATAAATCCGGATTGAGAACGGTTTGACCGAAAGAAGGGCATTCAAAGAAAGATATGAATAGCAATTTTAGTTTACATGCCATTGTTGTTCTTTTCACTGATAGCTGCAAATTGTGTTTTAAAAGATATTTACAAATCTTGGTTATCCACATTGCATACTGAATTGTACTGGTACTGGTCTAAGCTGATCGAATCTGTTACGAAATGAGTCTGAATTGCGTCAGTTGATTTTAAATAAAGAAATATTTAAGCAATATTTGCTTTCAATCACCTAGCGCTAGCAAATTTGTGAAACAACCGTACTGAGATGCAAATTAAATGCAATTAATGCAGATCATTTTGCCTCGCTTATGAAACATTCACCGTTTGCAATAATTGATCCATCTGTATTATTCCACATAATCGGATCCGGGATATTATACCCGGCCTCGTTTCTGAATAGCCCACCGATGGACCTTAAGTCAGACGATTAAATCTCTTGTTCAGTGATGTCAAAAGTTAAATGAAGTTGTGCATCGGCAGCGAGGACAAAGGTTTCATCATGTGCCTGCATGTAGAGCAACAAGCATGATGCACAAATTGACAACATCAGGAAATGGAGTTTCCGACATCTGAGAGCCATGGTTGCTTGGTGATGCATATTATTCTAATCACTTGCAAATCTACAGCGAAGACCACCAATACACACAGTATGTCACATCCAGTCGCAACGTGCAACGATTATCCTCATGTCAATTATTATGAGTTGATAGAACAGTCGCTCGGAGTGTTAGTTGTGAGACACCGGATCTTAAAGTCAGATAATGGCTTGATATTTGTATCAGGATTATTTCCCTAAAATAATGGCAGTTTGAACGTGCTTTGTTGTGTTTTGAGTTGCTTTATAAGCCGAACTATTGACTGTTTTATAATGAAATTATGATTAATATTATATCATTCTGTATTCTCTAGAAACTACAGTAACTCACCATCCAACAAGATTTGTTTATCAATGCTACTTTGTAAAGGTCTTTTGCAATTTTTCAATTTTGTTGTTGCTTTTTTCTATGGTTTAAGCCGGCAGAAAAAAAAAACGATTTCCTATTGCAACTTTTTAATTTTCTATTGTAAGCAGATTTATTTCATGACAATTTCCATCAGAATTTGTTATTTTAATTTCGTGTTACGATGAGCCGCATTATCAATATGTATCTTTTTAAATGAACCATGCTTATCAGCATTGATAACTTCTATGTATCAGCCCTAAGGGCTCAAATATACTAGCCTGCTAAGACCAGTACTGTCCCCGTAAAATGTGAGTTCGTTAGTCGCTACGGGAATTATAAGGATGTTTTTTTTTGCGCTTTTCCAATAGCATCTCAACTAGCATTGAGCGATTTTGAGGCATAAATCGATTTTAGAGAATCGATTCATTTTTTGTTTTGAAAATAATTGATTCACCGATTTAATCATTCATTTTGAATCGATCTTTTTCATTTTAAAAAATGGAACAAAAATGTTTAAAATATACCGGATGAAGACAAAAAAAAATCAATATAAAATTGGGCTGAATCGATTCAAAAAATCGATTAATAGAACCAAAAGAATCGATCTTTTGTGTTTCGATCCAAGATCGTCCATTGCTAATCAGAACCATTGATTTTAGAGGTATAGTTTGTTCGGAGAAGATTCTACATATGTAGGAGCGCTTCTTTTGGTCTAGCCGTTTTGGTGATTAACCTACCTTAAAGTTAGATAAAATCAAGTTTTTTTAAAAATCTGATTCAGATATACACTCAGAGACGTAGCCAGGGAGGGGAGGGGTGGAGTGGAGGATGGGGTTGCAGCCATCTGAAAAAAATATTTTTTTAGATTTAATGTATCTAGATAGAAAAAAGTTTCAATTTTTAGTTCCACATTTGTTTGAGTTTCCGAATTAGATTGAATTTACATTCATTATTTCAGTATACTCGAAAAAAAAACGCTACAATATTTTTTTTTGATAACTACTGACCACAAAAGTTCTTATGATTCTTGGTTTTTATTCAAGGACTGAGAATTATTATTCAGATTTTAAAATTTTAAAATATTTTGTTCATTAAATCCAATTTGTGACTATCATTTTTTTCTCTTCCATGAAACTCCAATGACTCTTAAACTTTCCCAAGAATCAGACATTTGGAAATATTTTCAAAGGTCTTCTGATTAGCTTGTTTTTCAACAGTCTGACACTTCAAGGATTGACAATCTTGGCTAGAATTCTTAAGAAAATGTTAGCTCAAGAGATAATTTCAATGGGTTTGTAATTAATATTAAGGAATTTGATGTAGAACCCTTGCAATATTCTTAGAACAAAATTAATCAAAGGCCTGAGGAAAGTTTCAAGAAATTTATTAGCTAACTTCAATTACAAACTGGAGGTGAATTTCAAAAGGTTTCTGAAAAATGCATATCGGTTAATCTGACGAACTTACCTAAGGAATTGTTATGAATATAACAATTGTATTTCATACAAAGAATAAACTGATATTCGAGGTTTCATAGGCATACCAACAATACTGCAGAGTGAATTAAAAATAAATCTATCAGTAGATGGTGAAAGTTTGAAGGGAATTCCAATTAGAATCCAAATTGTTTCTAGTGAGTCAGAAGTTTTACTTGTCAATATTTATTTTTTAAATCATCACAATTGGGTGGAAACAAAATAGAAATGTCGATTTTTGCAATTTTTGTGTTGAACGTTATTCCAGGATGGTCTTAAAATAATCATAGGTGCCGAATTGTTTTTAATTTATTGCCTAACCCATACTTTATGAAAAATCTAAAATAACATGTTTTTTACAAATGTTCAAGTTAATAATAATGATGATTTTGGAAAAACTGTTATCGAATAAAATGGTAGATGTCTACCAAGACTAAGTTTTCAAACATAATTTTGTAAGTTGTTTAAGATAAACAGTTGAGGTGAGTTGAGGAATTTGGAATGTCTTCGATAAAATAAGAAATCTTTAAGCATTGAACGTTCACCATATTGTAAAATATTGAAATCCTTATCATACAAACAAAACGCGCAACATTTATATAATTAAATGTTTATTGAAATTTTTAATAAATTAGGAATACTTAAGATGTTGTACCATTTGCTTCTTCTTCTTCTTCTTCTTCTTTGCATATCAAGCTTATTGCATATCGTATATTAGCTTATAGCGTGCTCTCAACTTGGTGTTCTAGATGTACTTCCACAGTTATTGATTGAAAGCTTTCGATGCCTGTTCCATGTTTGCATTAGTATAATTCTGTGGCAAGTCCAATCATACTTCTATGCCCAGGGAAGTCGAGAAATTTTCCAACCCGAAAAATTCCTAGACCGGACCGGGAATTGAACCCAGCCACCTCCAGCAAAATCTTGCTTTGAAGCTGCGCTTTTACCGACTGAGCTAAGGGAGGCCCCGTTTGTTTATAGAGGCATTCCACGAAGGTTCGCAAATCGATCCTGACCGATCATTTCCAATTACGCTGAAACTTTGCACAGTTGTTCCTTTTTAGTAAAGGCGCCATTTTGTGCTCTCAGTTTTTCATATTGAATTACGACTACTTTTTGAAAAGGGCCTGTGTAAAAATAGTACTAATGAGTTTAAAAATATATATTGCCGAAACGCTTTGTTCGATTGATTTGGGGTCTAGAGCAAAGTTGTAGATATTATTTTGGCAATTGTGTAAAAAATATACACTGTAAAAAATTTCGTTTGTATCAATGAAAAAAAAAATATATATTTATTATTACAAAAGTTAATTTATCAAGAAGTACATTTTTGAAAATTTTCGTTTGAATTGAAGTTAATTGAAGCTCATAATGTTTGCTACTAACTGGCAAAGTTTGGTGGTGGTAAACTCAAAAACAAAAAAGTTATGGTTTTTTGAATATTTCACGATTTTTACATTTTCATTAAAAACACATTTTTTTAACCGTGTATATTTTTTCAAGAATTGCATTTTAATTTTGCACAACTTTTCTGAAGACACCATAGCAATCAAGCAAGCCGTTTTTGCAATGTATTAAAATGTTTATTTTATAAGCGCTTTTCTACACAGGCCCTATCGGAAAAGTAGTCGGGGTTCGCTATTACAATTTGTAATAGCGAATCCCGACTACTTTTTTATTTTAAAATCTCAACTGAAATCCACAAAATACATTTATCTGCTCTTTTTTTTACTTTTCTTTTATCCGAAAACCTTATGGACAAATGATACATAATTTATTTTCATTGTAATACACTTACTTTCTATTTTTATTTACATCACTTCTTAAATACATCGAATATTTTGGCATCATTATCATTACAGTTTGAGTATCGTTTGGCTTTAATTTTATTTTCTGATACAGGAATGAAAGAATGAAACTTTTGAGTTCCTTGATTTATTTTTGCATTATTATATTGCTCGTTGAGGTGTAAAGCCATACTTTCGTATTCCTCTGTTGTGGCAAAACTAAATGATAATTTTGTTAATTCTTCTTCTTTTCGATTATTTGCCCAATTATAAAGCTCTCTTGCATTTTTTATTGGATGTTCACGTTCTTTGGCCAAACTTGCTCTAGTAGCCATACGTTTTATTGTACCTCCAATAGCGTCACAAGGACCTTTCCCATGTGATGTTGCAAAGAAATGCCATTCGGCTTCAATTCCATACTTTGATTCAAATTTACAAAGGCTAGCAAAATTTTTCCGGTTCTTGTACTGTGACGCGGATCCATCGGACATAAAATAAATCTTGTTGATATTTTTACTTTGGTTAATGCGGTTTTGACGAATGACCTTCCTTTATCAATTTAGCCTCTGTTGCAATATATCTACTAGCATTAAATTGATCCATAACTTTTTGTGTTGACCATGAATAAGGCAATAACGATAAAATTAATATTTTTTCACTTCTTGCAGTGGATGCATTGGAAAACTTTTCCTTCATGTTTTCTAAAACTTCTTTGAGTTCATTCACTTCGTCAGCCTCAGGCTCGAAGTTGAAAAGATTCTTTCTAATACCTTCGTTGATTTCACGGTGCTTCTTTTCGGGGTAGTGGATGTAGTTGAGTTTTCCCACGTCTATCGGTGATACCTGGATTCCTGCAATGCCGTGGTTGAATATCTCGATGTTGACTGGTTGAGTAAATTCTTGGTACGATTGAACTGAAGTAACTGATGTCATTGATGGTACAGTTGTAAGGCTTTCACAGCTCGGTACGATAGGTACTATCACTGTAGTTGGCATCTTTGAGCTTCCGGCAACATGCTGTTCCTCGTTTGAAATGAAAAGAGCTTGTTTATCAACACGAAGACGACAGGACGTGCAAATGCGAAAACCAGTATTCAATCCTGATGCTTCAGAATATCCAATCGATTTTAATTTCTGGATGGTAATATTCGAAATATTCCTCAGCTCTTTCGAGCACTTGACTTCCTCGAACGGCCAAATGCACCTGATAAAACATGCTCGTTCAGTCATGTTGCTTCCTGTATTAAAAAATTAAAAATAATAATCTTTAAAAATGATTTCATTGAAATACAACTGAAGGTTATGCTTACCTTTTAACCAAATGGTGTTACACTTATTTCCTATGATAACTTTTTAAGATGTATGCGTTTAAAAGCAATCTTTGTGATTAACTGCTTGTTTTCACCATTCAAACTCATTTCAGTATCAGATCGATAGGTATAATTTCTACATTAGGTACAGACAGATGTTTTTGGTGTTCACTACTACAGTGTTGAGTATTTGACTTATTACCGTTAAGATCACTGATACAACTATGCAAAATTGAAGACAATGAATAAAAAAGAAAATTAATCGCTAGTTTGAGCATCATTTCACTTTTATTTAGTTCTAGCTCAATATTCATCAAATGAATTTTTTAGTTTTGTTAGTAACGATACCTTTTCATGGTATCAGATGTAATGAATCCTAACTTTTCAATAGGGCCTGTGTAGAAAAACACTAATGAAATAAACATATCTATATTGCAAAAACGGCTTGCTTGATTGCATTGGTGTCTTCGAGAAAGTTGTGCAAAATTAAAATGCAATTCTTGAAAAAATATACACGGTTGAAAAACATGTGTTTTTAATGTAAATGTAAAAATCGTGAAATATTCAAAAAATCATAACTTTTTTGTTTTTGAGTTTACCATCACCAAACTTCGCCAGTTAGTAGCAAATATTATGAGCTTTAATGAGGCTTAAAACGAAAACTTTTTGAGAAATTAATTTTTTTAATAAGAAATATATTTTTTTCATTGAAACAAACGAATTTTTTTTACAGTGTATATTTTTAACATTATTGCCAAAATAATATCTACAACTTTGCTCAAGACACCAAATTAATCGAACAAAGCGTTTCAGCAATATAAATTTTTTAACTCATTAGTACTATTTTTACACAGGCCCTGTTAGAAAAGTAGTCGTGATTCAATTTGAAGAACTGATAACACAAATTGGCATCTTTACTATAAAAGAACAACTGTGCAAATTTTCATCAAAATCGGAGCCGACAAATTAAAAAAAAAATTAAAAAATTCTTCAATCTGTAGAGAATTGCTCTATATCATTTTGCTTTGCTAATTGTCGGAGTCACAAAATATTGTTATCTTTTCTTAATGCTTATCGCTTTGAGTTGATTATATAGATTAAAAGGACTTTAATTGCAAGGTTATGATCTTTTTATAAGTCTTGGTTTGAAAAAACAAATGTCCAAAATGCTCAACATATACCGAAGCAGCAAAAATATAAAATTATATTAGGCTTCGAATTTTAAAAATCAGTCACTGTCTTGTGAAAATAAAATTCAGATATCGAGCGAACTTGAGTTCGTAACTTTAAAGAATTACTTCCAAGATTTAAGGTCCAAATTCTTGCAAGCTTTATATGCCTTTAGAGATTCGTAGAACAACTTTATCGCTTTTCTACCCTTATTGATTATTATTTCTGGTTTTCTTCCTAATGCTATTGGCTCCAACATTGCACAAAATGTAATGAGGAGTCTTAAGGGAAAGGTGCGGGATTTCAGCGATGGATTTGAAATTGTATAAAGTAATTATGCCGAAACATAATCCATATGTATTAGTTCATTCCCTGAAAGTTTCAAGAAAATCCGACTTGAAATAAATTTTTGGCGAACACTTTTGTCTGGTGCATTTTTTTCGGATTACATTATGTCAAACCATACGATTTAATCTTCAATTACAAATTCAATTTGAAAAATCTTACGATGTTATCTGATTTAATTTGTGATACAGTACTGTGGGAGAAAGATTCATTGCATATAAATTGGAAACAAGCATTCTTAACAATTTAACTTAGAGAAAATGCGATGTATATCATTATTATATGCGATGTTGACTGAAGGTGTAGCGTGGTTGTCTGGGGGTAGGTAGTTATCACTCGCAATGTATCTATTTATGAACTTTTTTCACTCAACGTTAACTTCAATCCACGCCGCATTAAGTACAACACAACGTACTTAACACTCCGGCATATGCTGGTGACCATGATATTGAAATTGTCACCGGTAGGTGAGATTTATCAATATTTTAGATTATATTCAATGTGGAGTAATGAGTCCTTTTTTGAAAAAGAGATGAACTAGCCTAAGGCTAAAAATCTCTAAAATAAAGACTAAAAAACAAAATCCTTTTTTGAAAAGTTCCGCTATGAGTGATGGATTGAATGGTTTAGACTTGTGATATCAGTGAGCTGATGAGCTGCGGTTCCTAATAATGGACCGTAAGTCATCAGCTCACGTTAGAGAATCGGGTCTATAGAACAGCACGGGAGCGGATCACCCATCTCTAGTGCTGTTTATGTCGCTACTGCGCGTTTTCGCTTTTCGGTGTGTTACCCGCTTAGTTTTGAAGTCAAACTTGATTAAAAAGAGAAGAATATAGCAAATGAAAAATAGAAACATGCAGTGAGAAAAAAAGTGAGTGCCTCTGTTGACCCTGAATATAACCTCCAAAATTTACGACGAAGCTTCAGTTTCATTGTTCACGGTTTTCACTGCCTCCCGGGAAGCCGGTTCTCCGTGTTCGGATGTCACGCTTTCTACGTGTAGTTCTATCCAGAGTCTCGTCACCGTGTGCAAGTTTGAACTCGGTCCGGTTGACAAATTAGCCAGGGAAAGTGCTGATAATGTGTCCGTCACGAGTTTAGGTGGTAATTCGGTGGCCGACGTTGCCGTTAATTAGCAAGTTTACGACTTGCAAAAGTGCCCGTCTGCTGATCTCTCGCCAGTGTCGGAGATTGTGAGCAATCTGAATGATACCTCGCTGGATACGCTCAAGACTGGACGGGCGGTAGCTGGTGACCGTGAACTTGTAAGCAACTCTTACAACCCCCGGTTGGGTGTAATGTTATGGCATGATGGCGCCAGAAACACCAATGTTGCCTGCTGAACAGTGGATTGAGCATAATGATAAGACATCAGCGACTTTTTTTTATATCTTTATTAAGGAGACTTTCAGCCGTTGTGGCCTTGAACAAAGTTGTAGCTACAAGCACAGCTATCTGCTTTAAAGAGTTAACATGGTGAATTTTGAGATATGTATGAAAAAATCATTTGGTTTTTCCATAGTAGTTGCCATATAAACACCAAATGGTTTGTGTTAAGTCAGTTTCTTACCAACTGAGTTTATAATTTTTGAGACTAATTAGGATCAAATTTGGAACCGTTGGAGCACTGTTGACCGATAATTTATAGTTTTGCATCAGTCTAGTGAATCCGTGTTATAATTTCAGATACATCTTACCATCTTAGCGGGAAATTTTACTTTGACTTGGTTCTTGCACAGGCTTTTATAGACATGTCTTATGTTATTTAAACATATACTGATAATAGACCATGTACTTATTCCGTGCGATTTTTCTAGGGATTTTTCTATTGTAGCTCCCCCATAGTAAGATCTAACATCGAACATTAACATGCTCTGTATTATTCATGTTATTCATCATGGTTTCGTATCGCATTTCTGAGATTCCCTGACTCCCTTTATTTGGATATTGAATATTTTCTCAAAAGTACGTTCTTTTTCCAAAATGGTGTCCATAGCGCATTTTGAGAAATTGGGAGGGACTTTATCCCATTTTTGAGACATGCATGTTGGTAAGGGGTGAACGCAAGGATATGAATGGTCCTTGCGTTCACCCCTTACCAACATGCATAATTTATACATTTTTCAAAGTTCAGGCAGTGGTGGTACGTTCTCTGAAATTTGTCACAACCCGCAGTTTTCTTTTTAAGCTAGGGGATACTTGATATCCTATTTATGATATTCATTTTAAAATTACAAAGTTCGTCTAAATAAGAGAAGCAAAACTCCTCTTTAACTTTGTTTCATTTCGATCAGGAACATAAAAATTTCCAAAGACGCGATTTTGAAAATTTTACCATATCCAAAATGGCCAAGTTTTAGCAAAAATGTGAATCATTGCCCATAGCAAACAATCACGCAAAGTTCCATGCAAATCGGAGAAGGTCAATTTAAAAACTCCTTTTCTTTATCGCATTTTACCTGGAACTGCTCATTGCTCATATACTGGTTTTGAAAAGCAACTGCTGGATATCTGTCAAGTGCAACAGTATGTTGGGATAAGGCATATGGAATTTACTCACTTCACTTCTTTAAGCTTATAATAATAATAATAATAAAAAAAAATTAACGTAAATCATCTTATCCATTAAAAATGCTTCCGAAGGTCACAAATCAAATAAGCTATAGAATAAAATACATCCGTTTAAGCTTATACGATACCGACGCAATCTCTTCTTAATATTATGTACCTGTTATAACAATTGACTCTTAAACACTTCCAAAAAACATGAAGGTTGCCCAAACCATATCAGTTGCATACCATGCTTTTAGGTTTGCTGCAACTATGCTCATAGTTTCACTCTTCAATGCAGTCTTCCCCGACCTGAAGCCATAAACGGGCAGGACGATTTATTGCAATATAGGACCTTAACGGTGTGGTTTCACTTCCATTTGAAAGACCGATACTTACATGTGCGGGAAGTCGGTAGTCGGTGTGTTTGATTTATAAAAACCATTCTCTATTAAGTTGGAAAATTAACTATTACCCAGTGGTGGCAGCCATAGCCGGAAACAAGCCTTCTCCTTCGTTTATGAGTTTAACAGAGTACTTTGCGGGAAGGCAGCTAAGCCAGAGACCACTAGAATCCACATCGTTAAATGAGCATTTTATATTCCCAACTTTTATCCCACACTTGGACTTCTTTTTCGTAATACTATCGCAGCCGAGGGAGGAAGGTGGCGTCGGTGCAGGATTGTGCGAGAGTGTTAGAACCATAACCTAGCTTTTACTAGGATAACTTTTCACTATGTATGTGCTATTTGAATTTAATACAATTTTCATGGCAAACTTCTTGCGCTCATTTTCGACCTGGGAAACGAACGAACGTGGGAAACATAATTTTCAACAATGAACTATTCTCCTTCGGTGGTTCGGTGGCTGGTTTCAATGGAATGGGCGAAAAGTTTTGGCTGTGAATTGAATTTCACATTAGTTTGGTTTCTGGCAGCATTGTTCCGATAATTCGGTATTCATATGAGTGGAACGTACTCACATGACCACTCAACAGTTGCACTGCATTATGTGTGCGATTGTTTGTTTGAGAATATTTGTGTTGAAAGGTGGTATTTGTTTCAATTATGTGAATGAACATGACAAATCAGATTTTTGGTATGACAGTGTTTTGAAAAGCATTGAAAAAAAAAATCCGCCTTAATAAAGGAACCGTGTTGCAACCCATGGTATTTTCGGTGAGCAAATCATTATAATAATTGCAAAACTTCAAATTTATGACACATCATCCATTATCCATTTTGGGAAATAATGAATCACACTGATGTTTGTTCATCATCTCACAATGAGAGCATGGAATAGGGAGCGTCCACTCGGGATTCAATTTTGCAACCTCAGAGCCAGTGGCTTTCAAATGGATTGAATTTTGCATACTTGTTTGTGATGGAAGGGGGTCTTCAGGTGTGTTCAACGCTGTGCAGAAGCTACAAGTGCTTTTGTGGTGGTGGCATTTCACTTTGAACATGCATTTGATTACCTACCCGCGTGGTGAGCAGGACGTCGCATCGCAGTCAAACTGCGTGCCATTTTCGCTGCAGCACACACTAGACTCACTCCGCCGAGTATCGAATGCCTAAAATAGCAACGGCAGCTGAATCCGCGCGGGCAATCGCCGAAGCACATCCGAACAACGTGTCGTTGGGAGATAATTTGTATCTAACATGCACATAATAGATTAACGTTTGGCTCGTTCAATTAACAGGAAGCTTGACTAGCGCTATCAACAACATCGAAACTTTTCGGATGCGGTCCCGGAGTGGTGTGCGGTGAGGAGGAGTTTGGGGTGTGGGAGCTGTGTGATTGTTTGCCTGCTGATTTGGTACACCTTGTTTGTCCTCGTCCTTTAGCTGCGATAGGTGGCAGGCAGAGGCACGATGTCGAGCCCACAATATGGTATTCGATCCGAACTCTTTTGCACAGATTATATCTGCAGCTGTTCGTGGAAAGCACACCAGTAGACCGGGCAATGGGATATGGGTGGTGCTGCCTACGTGCAGGCGAACAAGTCAACACCAACAACACGATGAAGCTACGTTGTTGGGTGGCAGAGCTCGAGGAATACCTATAAAATGATAATTTCTATATTCATGATAAGCCTCATCCGGTGAATCGTGGCGCTGAACCGGAACGTTTATTTAAGAATACAGTAGGGATGATTCAAAATATCGCGAGCGAAGAACTATGCAACTCGTATTTTATTTCTAATATCTGGAGTCAATTCTGATAAACTCAAGACTTTTGGGTGCATGAGCATGAGCGTGAGCATTGACGACCATACATTATAGTAGTTGCTACTCCGTGATTGACCAGATTTAGCGAATCCTTATTTTTGAGGTCAATAACGGCGCCGGCCACGTCCTTACGGTCATCGGGGACGGAAAGGATTGTTATTTCAACAACCGTTGTTACTAGAGATCGAGTTTACTTCTGCATCTCCACGGTTGTTACGGGAAGGACGTTTTTGTTAGTGGGAAAGGTAAGTTAGATCTGGATTCACATTGGGAAGTGATGCGATCTTTTAAAGGCTGTTAAGCAACAGACGCGACTATCAACTCAGTAACGTAAAGGAGCTTGGGTTCTAACTCACGATCTTCTGCTCAGTAAGCAAAAACGGTCTCTCTAAGGCCACTGTGCCCCTTACATCACAACAAGCTACGACCGACGATCGCTCATTATCGGTTACAAGAAGCTATTACAATGAAATGAAATCCTCTAAAGTAGTTAACAATGCCTTCCGAACTGGGTCATTTGTACGTCACATTTGTCTAGATATACTTATTACTTTTCTTAATCGTTCCTCGAGTGTCTGTTATTAACAATTTTCTACAATGGTGGCCTGGATGATAGATCAACTTAATAATTTAATGAGGCTTGGGTTTTAACCCATGATCTTCTTCTCATTAAGCAAAAACGGTTGCTCTATAGCCCACGTGCCCCTTACATTATCACAATCTACGAGCGACTTAAGGGGGGAAATACAAGTAAATCTTTTTTATCAATTTTTTATATTTTACTTTAAAAAAAATTAAAAAAATGCTACGAGAACAAGGAAGGAGTGATCTATGGCCCCGGTGTCGCTGATTAACCGTAAGTTCCAGAAATCATGTTTTTACACAACCCAAAACTTTAAACGCGTTTTTCTCGAAACGGTGTTTTCCAAATTGGCGGGAAAGATAACTCAAAAAGTTCTCATTCAAATGACTTGAAACTTGGCGCATCTTAAAGGAAATAGATTTTCACTCTATGTGAACCACTGATATCTGAAAAAATTAACAATAAATAATTTTCAGGTCTGTCTAAAGTGGAAAAAAAATAGTGAAAATCAACTTTTTTTTTCAGATATTTTTTTCTAAATTTTTAAAGCGTTTTTTTTTTAATTTTAGAGGAATAAGGTCCAATTGATAAAAGTAAGTTTAATCCATTTTTCAGGTCTCTAGAACGCCCGCCAATTACCAATCCCCACCGGAGGCGAGCTCCTTCCGATGTGACCCCAAGGAGCCACAGAGGTCACACACCAATGAAAAAAATCGCAAATGTAGGGGAAGATTTAAGCAATTTATTGCAAAAAATCCCAAACGTTTGCGTTGTTTCATTTGCTCACAAAAAATTCCGAAAATCGTGGAGTTTTTGACGTGTGACTTGTATTTTCCTCCTTAACAAAAATACATTCAAATGAAGCAACGTCTCTGAAAGCAGCTAACAATTTCTACCAAACTAGATCACGCATACACCCTTTCCGAAACTCATAGTTTAAACAATTTAACTATTGATTATCAACTGCTCTTTATGCTCTTGGAAGCCAACGATGGTGGCTTATTATGTTGTGGGAGAGCTTGGGATTAAACCCATGATATTCTGCTTACTAAGCAAAATCGATCTCTCTAGGGTTATCGAGCATCTCAAAATCACAACACTCCACGACAAAATATGATTAAGTTTTAATTTGATATGTAGGCTAATGGTCAATTTTAAATATAGTAGCGGTACTGCCTATAGTCGCTATATTCATAGTCTGGCGGATAGAATGTCGGGAACCAATTGAGCTGTCAAATAGCGGTACCAATCGAGCAAATCACGACCAACAACAGAAAAGAGCACATCATTTATTACGAACAAAGCTTCGGAACCCTTTTTCTCGTGACTCAAGACTCGCCTACGCAAATTAATACCATATTTGGGTTGGGGAAAGTTTCCCCTATCCGATGATGCTGGTAATTTCCGTTCGATTAGCGGTGAAAGATTGATCAACGTTTTGTTTATAAAAGTTGATAGTACGTTTTCGATTGTTGGTCTACAATATATTGAATTGGTTCCGCTTTTTGATAAATCGAAATTCTATCCGCCAGACTAGAATATAGCGACTATAGTACTGCATACGGCGAATACGACGGCGATTACGACAGCGACTACGACGGTGCCTACGACGACGACAACAGCGAATTTGTAACTTACCATTTGTCTAGGATTTATCACCTTTGCCCGGCACCTCCACTTGAGCTTCACGTCTGCTATCTGTCACTGTTTGCAAAAAAATTAAATAGCAATTACCTTCGTTGTAATACTTCCTTCAACGAAAATAAATTTTCTGGGAGGAGGTTCAAGTGTAGTGCTTTTACCAGGAACCATTCACGGCCACCAGTTACCGTCCGTCCAGTCTTAGGCGTATCCAGCGAGGCATTCTTCAGATTGCTCACAATCTCCGACACTGGCGAGAGACCAGCAGGCGAGCATTTTTGCAAGACGTAAACTTGCTGATTTTTGGGACCTCCCTTAGCTCAGTCGGTAAAGGCGCAGCTACAAAGCAAGACCATGCTGGAGGTGTCTGGGTTCGATTCCCGGTCCGGTCTAGGAATTTTTCGGGTTTGAAAATTTCTCGACTTCCCTGGGCATAGAAATATGATTGGACTTGCCACACAATTATACCAATGCAAAAATGGTACAGGCATCGAAAGCTCTTAATTAATAACTGTGGAAGTGCATCTAGAACACTAAGTTGAGAGCACGCAAAAAGCTAATATGCGATATGCAATAAGCTTGAAATGTGAAGAAGAAGGAGAAGAAACTTGCTGATTCACGGCAACCTCGGTCACCAAATCACCACCAAAACTCGCGACGGACCTTTATCAGCACTTTTCCTGGCTAATTTTCCAACCGAACCGTGTTCAAACTCGCACACGGTGACGAAACTCTCGATAGAACTACACGTAGAAAGCGTGACATCCGAGCACGGCGAACCGGCCTCCCGGGAGGCAGTGAAAACCGTGAACAATGAAACTTAAGCTTCGTCGTAAATTTTGGAAGTCATATTCAGGGTCAACCGAGGCACCACTCACTGTTGCCTTCTTTCTTTTCTCACCGCATGTTTCTATTTTTCATTTGCTATATTCTTCTAATTTTTTTTTATCAAATTTGACTACAAAACTAAGCGTGTAACAAAATAAAAGGAAACCAGCATCGATTTTTAATCCCTTTATCGAATTTTTTACCCGATAAAAAAGCTTCAATGCTGACTCAGCACCTCAATTCTGATAAACTCAAGACTTTTGGGAGCTTCCATAAAGTCGACAATTAGTAGAATACGTGTATCTGTTTAAGGGGGAGTACACTTTGATTTTTCAAAAAACGCATGTTTTTTGGCTTTAATTGTTCCTTGGGATGTATACTTTAATTTAGAAGGTATACTTCAAGTCCGCAAGAATATTCCTTACCGCTTTACGAAGCGATTTCCTAAAGCATGTACCGGCGCGCTGAGAGAGCATTTTTATCTTTAAACGCGTTTATCTCGAAACGGGGGTTTTCAAACTGGCGTGGGAAATAACTCTAACGAGTTATCATCAAATTTGGATATCGCCTAGGTTTTCTTGTTCAGAATAAAATTCTGCTTAGAAATACGTATTCACATTTTCGATTTTGTCAAAAATGGGTTTTTAATCCACGATTTTGTAAGCATTTTTAGGGTGAAAAAATGGACTTTCTTTTTCCTAAGGCCACAACTTTTGAAAAAATTAATTTAAAAGAAATCGGAATACGTATTTCTAACCCAAATTTCATTACAAATCAAGATTTTTGATCGATTTATGTTCCAGGATCACATGGAAAGGAGTATTTTCCCACGCCGTTTTCCGACTTCCGCGCGAGGACGCCCGCGCGACCTGGTGCACCGGCCACGGGGAGACGCCAATTGAGTTCAAAAAATACAAATTGTAGTTCGAAGGATGACTAATAAATGGGTTACAACATATTTGCCCTCCCTGAGTGTTTTATTGCTTAAAAAAATTAACGAACATGCCTTACTTTTTGGACGTTCAAAGTGTACTACCCCCTTAAAGAGGTCCTTGCTATGAAGCTCTTACACGAGCGATCGTCTGCTCTCAACTTAGTGTTTTTGAAGCATTTTCTTATTAACTAATTGGAAGCTTTCTATGCCAACCAATAATGAATGAATTTGTATTCTGTGTGGCAAGAACAATGCTACTT